>NC_056729.1:386911466-387057975 GCF_019279795.1 Protopterus annectens
CGCTACCTTGTTTTTGAGGGACCACTCGTGCAGCATCAGAATAGCTCTGCTTAGTTTGTCCGCGATCACATTGGATTTCCCTGGGATGTGCATCGCTATCAGAAAGCGCCCTGTGGATACAGCCCACTGCCAGACTCTTAGGGCCTCTCAGCATAGGGGATAAGACTTGGTTCCCCCTTGTTTGTTGATATACCAGATTAATGACATGTTGTCGGTCTGAATCGCAATCGTTCCCAAAGGAAGAGAGTCTTGGAAGTACTGCAATGCCAAAAGTACTGCTCTCATCTCCAGAACACTGATGTGCAATTGTGACTCTATCTCTGACCAGGTGCCTTGGGTTTTTCTTCCCTGAAAAAGCCCCCCCCCCCCATCAGATAAGCATCCATGGTCACCGTGGCTGATGGCGGGGGAAGAACAAATGGACAACCTACTGTTACATGATGGCTGGTCAACCACCACTGTAGATCCTTTTTGCATGAAACTGTAATGACTATCAAGAATGACATCGGAAGTTGCTGGTAAGACCATTGGGTGAAAAGTAACCACTGAAGTATTCTCATGTGCATGTGCCTTAGAGGAACTGCTATGAGAGTTGCTGCCATAGTACCTAGCAGTTTTAAAACTTGAGAGGCTGGTACTTTCTTTTGTGTCAGAATGTCTGAAGCCTGTTGTCGAAGTGCAACTATTCTTTCTAAAGGCAGTTTTACCATGGCGGTGGTGTTGTCTAAATCTGCTCCGATAACAGAAATACGCTGCAATGGTGACAACACAGACTTGTCGAAATTTATAGTAATTCCTAACTGGGAACACAGTTGTAGAGTGAGGTCCCTGGATTGAACTAATTGATGCCTGGTGGTGGTGATGAGGAGCCAGTCGTCCAGGTATGGAAACACTCAGAATCTTAGATGCTTCAGATGAGCCATAACCACTGCCATACATTTGGTAAACACTCTGGAGGCTGTTGTGAGACCAAAGGGCAGTGCTCAGAACTGATAATGACTGGATCCCAGCCGGAAATGCAGGTGATCTCTGGATGGTCTGGCCATTTTGATATGATAGTACACATCCTTGAGATCTATAGAGCACATCCAGTTGTCCGTTCCTAGAAACGGAAGAATCGACTGAAGCATGACCATCTGGAACTTCTCTTTCTTTACAAAAGTGTTGAGCTTGCTGAGGTCCAAGATGGGCCTCCAGTCCCCTGTTTTCTTTGGAACTAAAAAGAATCTTGAGTAGGTTCTGGATACTGTCTGGTCTGCCGGGACTGGTTGGATGACTCTTTTTTCTAGCAACCTTTGAATTTCTATGGTTGCTTGATCCCTGAGACTGGGTGGAATGTCTGGGATTTTCTTTCGTACAAAGGGTGGTTCTGTGAAAGGAATGCAATATCCTCTGGATATAATGCTTTGTACCCAAGAGTCTTTTGTAACTTTTAGCCAGGCATCTGGATACAAAGACAAGCGACCCCCGACTGCCACCAGAGTAGGGCAGGCGGGCCTCCTTTCAGGAGCGCTGGTAGGGCTTCCCAAAGAAATTATCCCTAAAGCCCTGGTTTTGCAGACCCCCTCTGCCACCTGGGCGGTGTCTTCCATTATTGCCCCCTCCTCTGCCCCTGGAGGGGGGGTTCACTGCGTGCATTCTAAAAGGCTCCTTGGGACTTGCGGAACCACATTTTTCCTCCCTTCTGCCCTTTGGTGTAAGGTCTAGTAGGGGTGGAAAAACAGACTCCTACTGCAGATAGTCTTTCCGTCTTGTTCACATCTAGTGAGGGTCTCCTTGACTTTAGGCACGAAAAGGGACGAGCCATCAAATGGGGTACTAATAAAGGAAGACTTGAAGGCTTCCGCAAAGGAGCATAAGCGCATCCAGGAATGTCTCCGAAGAGCTATTCCTGAATCCGCTGCCCAGCTCGTATTATCAGCTGCATATGAAAGGAGACGCATGAACAAGTTAACTATAGAGTTAAGGGTATTGAGCTGGGATGTCACCTTATCAGGAACACCCTCAGCTGCAGTACTCTGTAGAGTATCTCCAAGCTCTTTAATGAGATCTCTCTGAAGTCTGGTAAAGTGTGTCAAATAGGTGAGCGATCGCATAGCAAAAGTCGTTGAACTAAAAATGTGTTTCCCATACCTGTCCATAATCCTGGAATCTCTATTAGGAGGATGGACAGTAGAAGTGGTTTCAGACATCCCTTTCTTCGTGGCCGCCGCCACCACCATGGCATCAACCAGGACTCCTTTGGTAAAAAACATTTTGTCCTGCGGAGAAGTAATAAAATTGTTGGGCCTCCGGTGGACAGGTTCCACAGTATCAGGAGGCTCCCATTCCCTTCAAGCAACTAATTCCATTAATTCATTGAAGGGTGGAGTCACCCAGGAGGTGGAGGGTTGAGATGCAAAGGGCTTCAGAAGCACCGACTCATCATCAGTAGGGTTAATGGACTGCCAGCCACCCCTCTGTCTTAGGATCTCACGGATATCAGCGAAAGAGATATCCTCCGGGGGGGGGGACCGTGGGGACCCTTCTGACTCCTCTAAGTCAGTGTCTGATGTGACAGACTCCTGCAGAGAGTCTAAATGCCTCCTCCTGCAAAGCTTCTTCCTGGAAACCTCATCAGCGGGAGCTTCTGGTGAGGTCTCGGTAGAACAAGGGTCACCCAATGGGGCTACCTGAGGCTCTGGGTCTCTACGCTTTAAGGGGACCTGCGATGCAGAGGTGGAATGCGGCACTTTCAGGATGAGGAAGTAAGCCCTGATGAAGTGGGTGTCTTCGGAGACATAACTTTCCTCATGGCATCGAAAGGCCCCTCTGCTCCGATGCGAGGAAGCAGCCAGTTCCGAAGAAAACGTCAACTTTCCCGGCACTGAAACAGTGGGCTCCGAACCAGAGGAATTTGCCGAGTTCATCCGTGCCAAAGCTCCGAGCAGAAGGATTGAAACCGACCCATCGTTTCGACTGTCTCCCCCAGAGCCGACCGGAGAGTGTCAGCTCCCAGACTCCTCGATGGGCACCAAAGTAGTCTGAGTCGAAGGAGCCAATGGCACTGGAACAGGCCTTGGCTCCGAGGGTTCCACAATCATCAGTTCTACCTCCTCTGGCTCTGAAGGCCCGGCTCGGCTCGGAGAAGGAGCAGACACAGTAGGCAAGGACGTCTTTGGCTCTGAAACCAGTTGGGCCAGAGCCGACAACAATTTGGCTAATGCCGGGTTCTGGAGGAGCCTCTGCACCACTCGGTCCACATCCAAATCGGAGAGGCTCCTAGAAGAACGACTCGAAGGGACTGATGAAGCCACCGATTCTAAAATTGGTGACTTCAAAACTTCGGAGACCGGCTCCAATACTGGGGACTGGCTCGGAAAAACTTGCTCGGTGCTTGGTTCCGAAGGCTGTGGAACCGGCGACTGCACCTTCTCAGCTAGTTTCAGAGCAGACGGCTTCAGCTCCGAAGAAGCTTTCGAAGACTTAGCTCCCTTTGAAGATTTAGAAATCTGGTCAGCCTTGTCAAGAGAGTCCTGAAAATCAGGTTTCAGCAAACGTCTATCCACTAGCTTTCTCCTACGTTCTAACAAGACCCTGCTGCTGAACGAGTGACAAATGGAGCAGTCCTCCTGAAGATGGACTGCACTCAGACAATATACATAAATCACATGTAAATCAGTAAGGGACCTATTTTTGTCCGCATTTAGGGCATTTCTTAAACCCTGACTTCTGTCTCTCTTTCTCCTTTTGATCAGCCATAATGTTTATAGTTGACGCAAATATATACATAGATATATATATATATATATATATATATATTTATAAAACTGCCTAGACAAAACACACACACAGGCTAGGCTAACACAGCACACTAAGAGAGTTAACAGTAAAACAGTTAATTATTATAAACAACAAACACTTTAAAAGGTAACAGAGACTAACTAAAACACGGCCAATGAAAGGCCTAAGAGCAGCCGCTCTATAATTTTTTTCTGAGAAAAATAAACCAAAAATCTGACTAAGTACTATCCTATGGTAAAACTAGCAAAAACACACACTTCCTGTAATATTCTAATAAAAGTATACTGATTAAATCAAGAAAAGATGTAAATACTGGCCTGAGCGCCACTCTCGACCTCCGATCTGTTGCAGCGGCAAACTAGATCTGAGATGAGGCAGAAAGCATCATGGGATAGGGACTTGGCCTCGAGCTACTCGAAAACCTTGAGCTTGTGAAAGTGGCCAACTCGGAGCTGAGGGATCAGCTCCAAACCCATTTGTAAGAATGAACAGCGAGATTCAACAACTTCACATCAAATAGTTTTCTAACTGATCCCTGAAATATTGAAGGCAGCATCTGTACTGAACAAATTGTCCCACTGAAGCCATTTCATAACTTACACTAATGCAACCACATTATCAAAAACAGTATATTAACCACATTATCAAAAACAGTATAAATGCCCATGCAAACATATGCACAAAAACAGTTCTAACTCGGTTACTGAGCGATAGGTATGCTGTTACCTCTTCATGTTTTGCAGAATAATTTTGTAGTTACTCATTACATCAACTGTACTAGTTTTGATTAGGTGGTCTTTAGTGTTCACAGTGTTTGCTATTGTTGCCCCGTGTGGTGAATCAGTATGCAAGGCTAGCTAAAAGGATAAGCAATCATTCAGTTTAATAAACAATGCAGTTATTTTCCTCTGGGCATCAAATGCCAAATCTTACATAATAATTAGATGACACCTTCTGTTTCTGACTCCAAGAATGCAAATGTTAGTTTTCTTTAGCTTTGCAGCTGTCTTGTTATTACAGAAACAGCAAACACACATACTTCCAGAAATGGTCTGCAAAACCTATATACTTGTATTTCATCATAATGTTATTACAATTTTATCCACAAATTTCAATCAGTCAATCAATCAGTCTGTCAAACAATGGGCGATGAACAAAAATAAGAACACATGATTATTACACCAGAAAACACAATTGCTTCGCTCTCGTTTAAATCAAAGGTCAATTTAAAATTAAAAATAAATAAATATTAACACCTTCAAACAGACTGTCATCCAGTTTAACTGACTGCAGAAACACAGCTTTATTAAAATATACTCTTGTGTAATGACATGCTCCTGCTACCAACAACAGGACGCCTGAAAATCTTCCTTGAAGTCAGCAGTGCAGACTAAGAAAGTACATGGTTAAACAGAATTTCAGTATACTCCCAGGAACTGTCCAACATGGTGTGTGTGTGTGTGTGTGTGTGTGTGTGTGTGTGTGTGTGTGTGTGTGTGTGTGTGTGTGTGTGTGTGTGTAGAGATACCTTGTGTGAAAGAGCAGTCCTGGGAAACCTTCTATGGTATGAAAGGGTAAGGAAAGAAATAAATGTGTTAAAGATGAGGAGAGGTCAGTCATAGCTATAGTTTTCTTACAATAACTACTGCTGCACTGGTAAAGTAGGAGATACGCAACTGCTTTGTCTTTACACTGCAGAGACAGGCTTATGATATAGGTAATCTTGCCCTTTCTCTGTGGCTATGTGCTCACAAAATTATAATATTTAAGTACAAAGGGTGCAGGGGTGAAGCCTTTCACCTGAAGCTGCAAGCTGGATTACCCTCTACAAAAATCACTGTTCCTAGCTTGTCTGTGTTTTTGAAGGAACTGTATTTCTGCATTCCAAATGGAGATTCGATCATCTAGTTTTGACAGTATGGCATTCATTAGTTTTCGCTCTCATCTACTGACCTGAATCTGCTAATAACAAGGCTGCTATCTATGTACGCTCCCAGCTCCTGCTGTTTCAAAGGTGATAACCACTTCTAGAGTTCTCAGCAAGAGTTTCATTGTCACAATTCAGCATACACTTCTTTCTGTTCAACTCATCTTTTATTGTACAACTGATATTGTATCATTTTGGTTTAGACTAATTACTTAAACCGACTAAAATGAAAGCTTAACTTGCAATAAGTATAGGCATGTCATTCCACCCTCCCCCAAAGCAGCCTGGTGCTACAAGTAAACCCAACCAATCCTAAGTGCACACAAGCCTAGAACAGACATGAGTTGTAGACTGGTGTTTTGTAGCCAAACAGCACCTCAGAACTTTTAACTAAAAAAGTGCTATATAGTACAACTTTAACTTTTTCAGGATGTTATTTACTTCTAAGCTATGATGGGGCTAGGCACTTAGCAGTGTACACATTGCCTGTAGCTCATTTGGTCACACTGACTAATGTTGATGTGACACCCCAACTCCCTGTAAAAATGGGAAAAAGGGGTTGATGACTTTATTAACAAAAAAGAAAAAATACTTCAAATACAATATTGCCATTCTACATGCATGGTGCTAAATTCCTTTCATGTCAATGGTCACTCACATCCCTATCTCCTGTATCGTAACAAATTAAAATAGTTCTCCTATATATACATCCTGAAGTAAGCCAAAGCTAACAGTAATGTTAATTTCTGATGCCTCTTCCATTAATATCATACACCTTTATGCTAACACCTCAGTGCTTGCTTTGTAAATATTACAATAATTGGGCTTACATCATCTGAACTACAGTGTAATCAATATAACAGTGCTTCTAATTTTAATAAAAAAAACAGTTACAATTTAAATAACTAAATAAATAACATCTTGGTTAACAAGTTGAACAAAGTCAAAACTTCACCACCCCAAACTCAGCTGTTGGGCATTCAGTTCAATCAACAGATATTACTGATCACTGGAATTTTCCCAGTCTCATCTTTACCTACTCTCCACAGACTGCTTTTTAAGTAGTTCAGCCAAGGAATCCACCTACTAACAAAGCTCACCAGTTCCTTGCGTAATTTATTTTCCTCACTTTCCCTTAAGTTCTCTACTATCTGAATTATCTCCTTCAAAGACAGTCTATTTTTTCTTTTCGTCTTATTTTCATTGTATATTTTCCTCCCAACACAACGATGATAAGCTATTCTAACTTCTTTTTGAGGAAAAAATGCTCTTCTTCATTCCATCATCTAAATAGCTGAACTCACTGATTTTAATTATTTTTCCCTGCTACTGCCTGTAGATTTGTCTCCATCTTCTCTAAACCTTTGTCATCTGCTATATCTCCAAAAAATATATAGCCAACCCTCAACTCCTCCCTCATCATGCCTCCAACATATGCAATCTGCTGCTACAAAGATCCTTGATCTTCTCTACAGTATAAAAATACTTGTGGAAACACCTCCAAGCAAAGATTTTAAATTTCCTACTTCTAAGTGGTTTGCTGGGAAGGAGGCATTTTGACTCCCATTGTTTGTCAGTCAGTTCTATTGCTGACAACCTTTCCTGTCCTTGCTTGATTTTTGTACCTACTACCTTCCCACTGAATGTGTTATAAGAGTCTTTTAACATGAGTTAATAGTCCCCTAGTGTATGCTCTACTCTCTCTCTCTCTCATACTTCTTATCCAATTTATCATTTCTGTCCATTTCTTCTATCTGACAGTAACCCATTTTAATCTTGCCACTTCTAAAGTTATCCCCCATACTCTTATTCTGGCTGATAACCCGACTGATATTCTACTGTGGCCCTATCTCAGTTCATTACTGTACTATTCGCCAGCAGATGGTCCCAAAATTCAACAAGTCCCCAGGAACATATTACCTCCCACATCAATCCTTTTCATCCCAAAAGTTAGAATATATTGCTTCCATTGAGCAAGAGGCAAGCAGTTAAAAGGTTTGCTTATTTCTCTTTTTAATATAATCAAGAGTGAATTATTCAGTCTGTTCTCTGTAACCCCCACTCCCGCCACAAAAAAAAGCTTCTAGCATATCCTTCTGGCCTAGGCAATTATTCCTCTTCTTTCAGCATTGCTTTCCATACCAGCTGGTATCTATTATTCTGACAATGTGGAAAATATTCCCTTTGAATGGCCTGCAAGTATTTGCCTATGTCTGGTACCCCCCCCCCCACTCATCCATGAGCAAAGTCACTTCTTCCCAGGCTACTGTTGGTAGCACCCTTTCCCAGAAAAAAACTCTCATCCATATTTTTAACTTCCTATAATAATAATTCTAGGAGATCCCCAAAATGATCGGCCTACATACAAGAGGTGAAGTATGGTACCATGTGCCAGTTCAGAATCTGCCCTCATTGATCCAGTAAGAAACTTCCATTTCTGCAATCTCTCTTTTATATTTGCCAGAAGTATCAGATATGTATGCATCTCATATGCTTTATATGTGCTCCTTATTCATATTTCTAAATATTTCAGCCCCTCTTGCGTCCATAATTGTGGGTAATTAGCTAGCAAGGCTTCTTCATCTCTTAAATTAATTCCAATTGATTTTAATGTTTCTACACTTATCTTCTAACCAAAAATTAAACCAAACTCTGTCAAATGAATGAATAATTCCCTCAAATCTCTACTGGGGTAACCTAAAGTCAAAATTATGTCATCTGCATAAACAGATATTTAGATCCAGCATGTCCTATTGATGCCAGTCTGTTTTAGATTCCCTTATTCTTATATAGTAGGTGTCAGGTAAATCACAAAGAAAAGGGGGCAGGGGGCAACCCTGCCTCGTACCTCTAGTCAGTGAAACTTGTTTAGACAGACTAGCCATCATCTTCACCTGGGCTTTAGAGCCCAGTAAATGCCAGTTTAGAAATCAATAAATTGTTTAGGAAAAGCCACCTCCTGTAAAAGCTTAAACAGAAATGCCCTTTCTGCCCTGTCAAAGGCTTTTTCTACATGTAAGCTATCAGTTGCCACTGATCTACCACAATTTTGCATGTCCATAAGGGTTCTCATTATATTATCAAATGTCCTTGTTCCCTTAATGAATACACATTGATTTGCATGGATTATTTCTGATGTTATCTTGACCAACTTGTCAGAGAGAATATGAAAGTGTTATAATCATGGATGAAGACAGTTCTAGATCTATATGAACCTGGATCCTGCAAATCCCTGCCTTCCTTTGGCTCATGCTTTTGTTTCCATGTTTCTTGAACATATTTTTGTTCTAACACCTTATTCATTAATTTTAACCTATTTTGAGTTAATTCCTCTTGCCCTATTAATCAAACCTCAATAGAAATTCCATCAGAGCCTGGAGATTTATTTCCTTCCTGTTTTCTTACAGTCTGCATGACTTCTTTTTCTGAAGTCTTCCTTAGTAGTTCCTTCCTGTGTCTCTTCTGTAATTTTGGTTTGCTGGTTGAACTTCCCTAGACGTGTGGTATTTCCTCACTCAGTCCCTCTATTGCACTGTCTGCCATGTACAGATTTTCATAAGTCTGTAAAACTTTTAGCATTTTATCTCTTTTAGTCTTTATGTCACCCATGTCAACAGATCATATAACTCAGTTATAATTCTCTCTGTTGCTTTCCAGCAAAGCTAACCTGCTAGCGTTCTCCTATATCTAGGAGTACTACCATAATGCAAACCCTTTACAACTACCTGTTGTATCATGTTCCTTTCATCTACTATTTTTGCATTTCTCCTAAAACTGTACATAAAGTTACTTCCTTTTTTTTTTGCCCCCACCACACACACACTTTTTACAAAATGCTCCTGTTTCCTTTCCCCTCAGTCTTGGATTAAATTATCTCACATAATCATTTCCCTTCTTACATCCATCCCTGACCTGTATGCGGCTATAGATAGTTCAAGTAAACAACTTTGCCTTTCACAATAAATAAAACTTTAATCAACATTATTTTCCACAGAACACGGCTGCAACACCCTCACTGAAAAATACTATTTTTTATGCATTTATATACCCTCCTTACTTCACATTTTTTTAACATCCTGGACATGTTTGGACAATATCATTAATCCATTCCAAAGTCTTAGTCTGACCACTCAATGAAAAATCATGCAGAAAGTTGGAACATCACAGCTAACAATTATAAAAAATTGCTGAAAAAATTCACTCCCTGTACCCGTTGATCCTCATCCAGTTCAGCAATCACTACTGATGCAAGACAAGGAAAAAAATAAGACAGCAACAAAAGTCACTGCTTAATGTACACAATTCAGAACTCCAGTCAGTATGTGCAGTACATTTCAAAACACAGTTTATCCATCAGAAATTGCTGAATAAATCTACTCCCTGTCCCCGCTGATCCTCATCCAATTCATTAGTCACTACTGATGCAAGACAACGAAATAAATAAGATAGCAACAAAAGTTACCGCTTAATGTACACAATTCAGAACTCCAGTCGGTAGGTGAAGTGCATTCCAAAGCACAGTTTATCCATCAGAAATCAAAAAACATAGACCAATAATCATGTTGAATGTCCCTTAATTCACAGTCCTGACAGTTCCTTCTTTTAACTACTAGTTCAAATCTCAGTGGGCCCTTGTTTATTCATGCAACTCATAAGCAAAGCTTATTAGTCCCCTGACCACTCTGCCTCTTCAATTGCAACTTCTTTGGACTTCAGGACCAACTATTTTTTAAATAAGATCAAAACTAAAAGTAAAAAGGTCACACAGACAAACTAATTAGTAAAAACTACAAGAAAAACCTAAACAAGCTAGAGTTTTCACTGTGTGATACCTTAAACCTCCTGTAATAGAGACCCATGGGATAGATGCAAATGATCCCTTAAGGACATCAAGTGTTTCAGCTATATGGCTTCTGAATGTCCATGACTTTTTAATTTTTAAGTCTTTGTAGACACATTCAGGCCAAAAAAGCCAGTTTCCACTAGCTGTGGCCATGCATGTTTCAGCCTTCTAATGACCTTGTCAGCATAGCACAGTTCGACTGTTTGGCTATACTTTAGAAACATAGGACCTTTACACCCAGCTGATGTCCATAACCCTTGGGATATTTTGCAGACACCTTAAATGAAAGGACATATTGTGTGTGCTCCATGCCTGGCCATGAGAAAGCAGATAAGACCTCTAATAGTAAAGATGCAATCCTACCAGCAGAAATAGTCAATTCTAACAAAATTGTGGCCGAGGGGCAAAGTACTAAAAGTTGGACACAGAGTGTTTATGGAAAATAGATTCTCATTATACACCAGGTAAAAGAGAAGTAAATTGATTCCAGCAATCAGGGAATGTCAAGAAGAATGTGCGATTCAAGCTGCTGTATCCAGATATCTTCAAAATATTTGTTTTTGGAGAGTCAAAGTAATTTTTTGGTACAGAACATGCTAAGAAGGTAATACAAAAATTTGTCCAACCAAAAGCTATCAAACAGAAGGGGATTCTGCTTCTTATTCTTCTTATAATAAAGCTCATAGAGAGACTATGTCAGTGAAACTTCTTCCAATGTTCCAAAGGAAAATGCTTGAGCTATAGAAAAAAGCACACAAGTTGACCAGAAGAACCAGGAGTATGTTGGACATGAACCAGAGACTGGAGTTGGGAGATGGAGATCAAAAGGAAGAAAACCAGCAAATCACAAATTAATGAATAAATGTGGGATAACAAAACATCAGTCACACATGTGACATAATGCAGAACAAGAAAACTTGGACATTTTTTGCCTTTGTTAAACTTGTAGGGGACTCCAAAGCATATTACTTCGTCTCATTAATGTTTGGAAGAACATTATAGACAGAGGAGGAAGAAGAAGGTAAGAGGTAACTGTAAGTAAAGCATTTTTTTCCTTAACAGTAATATAAAAAAATACATATACTGCATGTTATATAGTAAAGCTTTTTTCAGTTATTTTTGTTTGTAACAGGGATACTAAAGTAAACAGGTGCCCTTTTTCCTTCTTCTTTATTAATTCTTATTCAGTTTTGAGAAATATATGCACTGTAATGTAAAAAAGAAAAGAAAACTTGGACAAAAGAGCATGATATAAGTTAAACTGACATATGTTTTCTTACTTTTGCATAGGGGAATGACTGGATTAAGGCCCTTGGCTTGATCTAACAACAACTTTTAACTGGACGCAAGTAAATAAAAGAACACTGAATGTAACATAAAGTTTTCTGTTAGCAAATAAATGTTTGCAGTGCAACATGAGAAGCTTGGAGCTGAAGGCAACTATATCTGATTCTCATGTTTCTATGGAAACAAGCTGATAAGGGCAATAAAAAGAGAATAATTTATGTCTTTTAAATGGCTAAAAGACAATGTTTTCTGAAAGCATTCAAGTTGTTTTCTACAGAGGAATAAAGATTAGTGAGAAACAGACAGCATTTAATGTAGGTAGAAGTGCAGGCTGTGCCATTTATCTTATCATGGATAACTCATGAGTGTATCTGTCAAGTCTGGACAATTGTTCCTGTTAGAAGGGTTAAACTCCATTATTTGAAGATGTACACAGTTTTGTGTGCTTGTGATAAGTATTATGTTACTAGGAGAAAATAGAGCAATTCCACCAAGGCACAACTCCACTGGTATTTTCCACACGAACAAGCTTTATTGAAACACACTTTCTTCAGAATAAAACCATAATTTTGTAAAGCTTGTATTATTTAAAAAAATATAAAAGTGCATATATAAATATAAACATGTTCAAATAGCAACAATAATCAAGATATTAAACTACAACAATAGTTAACATATGCACAGTACTAATCGAAAGTTGCTAAGTCTCAGGTTATTCACTCAATATCTTTAACCAAGTTGTAATTATTTGAATAACAAGTATAGCATAATACAAAAACTGAAATATCGTCCACAGTTCCTTCTTATACACAAACTCATTTCTAACTTATACACAGATTCATATATTTATACATATATAGAGAAAAGGAGAGACAGAAATGTGTATACATTTTTAAGATCATTCTGAAGAATGCATCAAGTCAAAAAATTAATTATAATCTTTATTATCCATTTATAACACAAGGTCATAAATGAGTCCATAAAGTAAAAAAATAAGCATGTTCAGCACCATCTGCCATTTTCTTTGTAAAGTATATACTTTTTCTTCACTTGCCATTGAGAGTTAAGGGCTTCCTCTTTTTTATTCAAAATGCCTTCTGTCTCCGGAATACTTTTGTGCTTACATTATCACAATCTTTCAAAGTGACAAAGTTATTATTTCCCACACAGCCTGTATACTGGAATGTTTCACACATTTTCTTCTCATAGTTGTAGTAAAATCTGGTCACTTCAGCAGAATATTGCCCTTCATCTTTAGGTTCAAAACACAGCAAGGGCCCATATTTCTGAGATTCATGGTATTGCATATATGACTCTTCATCTATGAAGTTGTTGTCATTACCGTAGCAACCTCCATAATAAAAAGGCTCACACTGCCCTGAAGTCATGTTGTAGAAATATTTCTTTATCATAGCTCTGCATAATCCTTCATCTGCTTCCAATCTGCAAATCTTTGGCACTTTTTTTATATGCCAACAGGTTTTTTCACATTCATCCAGATCTTCAAACCGGTTATCATTTCCATAGCATCCACCATAGTGAAATAGCTTGCAGCTTTGAGTGTACCTGTCATAATAAAATTGTAGAATCAATGCGCGGCATGGTCCTTCATCTTGTGGCAAGAGGCAAATGTTTTTATTATCTTTCAAAGGAGTCCCTAGAACCCCTAGGATGATATGCAAAACAACACCCACGAACAAGGGAACCTTCATTCATTCATTATATATGAGCACTTTTATATTTTTTGAAATAATACAAGCTTTACAAAATTATGGTTTTATTCTGAAGAAAGTGTGTTTCAATAAAGCTTGTTCGTGTGGAAAATACCACTGGAGTCGTGCCTTGGTGGAATTGCTCTATTTTCTCTTGGTTTTGGTTGCTTTTATTGAGCAATTTACTTTCCTGTTCGTTTTGTCTATTATGTTACTAGGTTGTGGATATGTTCTGAGGGTGTATTTTTTTTTTATGTTTTGCATTAAAATAAAAAGTCTTGCAAGATGTGACACATGTTCAAACAGATATGACAAAAACAATTGTATAAAAGATCAACCTTCCAAACACAAAAGCTGAAACTAGACATGGTCTAGCGGTTAGAATTCCTGGTTTTCACCAAGGTGGCACGGGTTCGACTCGGAATATGGGAATGGGTTACACTTTTCCTACACTAAGGCACAGTACGAGCACATCCATTCATGCATGAATCATGCCATCCCAAATAGAACCAAGATGCTCTCCTCCAAAAAAAGGAACCCAATCTGGTGGTCCTCTGCCATAAGCAAACTTTACAACAAAAGAAAGAAACTGTTGCAGAAAAGAGGAAAATCCCAGGATACAAAAAACTCCCTTACTGGCCTCAGTATGAAGCTGAGATCCCTCATAAAATCCTCCAAAGCTAGTTATGAAAATAAAATTGCCAAAGATTCCAAAGGCAACCACAAGGCATTCTATAACTATGTCAAGAATCTAAATGGCAATGCTCAGATCTGCTCTGAGCTACATCAGAATGGCATTAAATATACTGATCCCAAGGATATTGCCAATATCCTGGCAGATCGATTCAGTGCCAACTTCACCCCCCTCTTACCCCCTAAATGGCCCATGTCAATACTGGAAGATTGCCAAATTCTGGTAATAACGACCACACAGGTAAAAAATGCACTCTCCAAAGCTAAGAATACAGCATCCATGGGACCAGATGACATCCTGGGCTGTGTACTACATGAACTACAAAATGAACTGGCACCTCATCTAAGTGTCATGTTTAATCATACCCTCACCTCATGCTTCGTGCCCACTGAGTGGTGCACAGCTACAGTTATCCCACTCCCCAAGGGGGGCAATCCACCTTGGATCCCGGGAACTACTGCCCCATCAGTCTGACGAGCCTGATCTGCAAGACCATGGAATGTATTATCATGGAACTTATAAACAAAGACATTGGCAACCTTCAAACACTGGGCTCCACCCAGTTTGGGTTCGTGAAGGGTCGATCTTGTCTCCTGAACCTTACTGACTTCTTCTAATCAGTCTCCAGAGCCATGGACAAGGGTAAGGAGGTCCACACAGCCTATCTGGACCTCGCCAAGGCCTTTGACACCATCCCTCACTCTGGAATCATAGATAAACTTACTAAGCTGTGCATTAATCCCTACTCAATGGGTTGCCAACTGGCTTACTGATAGAACCCACACTGTAAAAGTAGCTGACTCCAAATCCAGCTCCAGACAAGTGACAAGTGGAGTACCTCAGCGTTCAGTCCTGGGATCGCTCTTGTTTGGCATCTACCTCTCTGAAGTACAGGCCAACACTAAGGAACTCTGGCTAGCAAAGGGCCGATAACCTAGTACCAACCTATGAACCTATGAACCTAAAAAGCTATTATACATAACAGATGGGGAGAATAACTTTTTATCATAATGGCAACACTTTCCATAATATCTTTAAATGTAAATGGTCTCACAAGTATATACAAAAAAGAAACAGTAGTGAACTATATTAAAAAATGCAAAGTGCAAATAGCTATGCTACAAGAGAAACATTTGGAAAGAAGTTAGCATGTAAATTTGATGAAAGGATTTCAGGATGGTTATTCAACAAAATATTTAGGGCAAAGGAAAGGGGGGTACTTATATTAATTGCTAGGGGAGCTCCAATAGTGATAGAAGAGAAAAAAAAGGTAATAATGGTAGATATGTAATAGTAAGGGGCTACTGGCAAGGGAGGAGGATTGCACTGACATGTATTTATATTCCACCTAAACCTGCTGCAGTGGAGCTGAAGAAAATTCTTTGAGAAATAATCAGCTTTCGGCTGGGAATATTACTTATAGGTGTGGACTGGAATTTGATTTGCAAAAGAGAGGATGTATCTGGGGGTCTAGAAGGGAAAGTATATCAAAAGAGGGTAGATTTTTGAAGAAATTTATGGAAATATTTGGTATAGATGATGTGAATTCAGTAGTAGGAGGTCAGAGAGAATTTACATACTATCCCCAGGGTACAAAAACTGAGCTAGGCTAGACAGAGATTATATTTCACAGGAACATGTACATTTAATTGAAAGTTTGGATACACATCCAATAACTAGTTCAGATCATGCTCCAATAATAACTAAAATAAAGATGCAGGGTAATGAAATAAAAATGAGACACTAGTGCTTCCCCACTTATCTGTTAAACACAGAGGAATTTAAGGAATGGGCGGTGAAAATTATTGGGCGTTATTACTGAATATAGAAATTTCTTCAGAGACTAAAGCTAGGTAGTGGAATAAAATTAAAGTGGAGTTTAAAACTAAGGTGGAAATAAAAGAAAAAGGAGATAAGGTTAAGAAGTAATAATTATTTATAGGGAATAACAAAAAGTATTGCAGAATGGAGGAATCTCATATAACAAGAAGAGTTGCAACTGCAGAGTGCTAAAGAGAAAATAAGGTACTATCTTGATAATATGCATGAGTTTAGAAAGATTGCTGTTTGGTATTAACTCCAGAACACAAAAGCTTTTATCACAATGGTTCAAGCAACAGAAAGCAGAAAGGGCCGTTACTAAGCTTAGGGAGCCTATAAAAAAAGAAAATACCCAGAGATTCTATAAAGGTATTAGAAATAGTTTGGACATTTTATGAAAATCTGTATAAAGCAGAGAAATGTGGAAATCAAGAAAAAGTGCAAATGGAAATATTTATGGGAGAATTAAGTATGCCATGGGTAGAGGTAGATGAGGTTCAATTAATAACAGTTTGGATATGAAGAGATCAGATAAAAATGTTGATGTACATAACCAATCTACATGAAAGTTTGCATGAATAAATGGTATTCCTATGGAAGTTTGGAAGTTAGGAAAGAGGGAAGTGATAAAGTTCCAGAAGTGTTTTAAAAGAAGGAGACGCATCAACATCCTGAACGAAAGCAAACACCCATCAGATACAGCTTCATATAGGCCGATTTTGATTCTAAACTATGATTATAAAGTGTTTATTTCTATAATAGCTAAAAGCATGGCAAATGTGATGCCAGAATTGATATACATGGATTACTGTGGATTTGTGGAGGGAAGGCAAAATCTGATATTAACAGAACATACAAGATCCAGAGGGAAGCAAAATATAAGAAAATACCACTATTGTTGGTGGGTCTTGATGCAGAGAAAGTATTCAACAGAGTAAGCTGGGATTTTATGAGTAGGGCAATGGAAGCATTTGTATTCTCTGAACAGAAGCTACTGTTAAAAAAGGTATAATAAAGTGGGTCTATATCACCTTGTGGAACGATGTAAAAAGCGAATGTTCTTTCATCGATCCGACAAGGTCGAAACCCCTAAAGTGCGAAGACACGGACCACTGATTTTTTTCCCAGGGAAAAAAATCAGTGGGCCATCTTCAAGAGTTTGCCATTTCCTTCACTGTGGTGCGATCACGGTGTTTGTATATTTAAGTAGCCCCACACTTCATTTTGTGTTTAAACTCCCCCCCCCGAGAAAAAAATCGCTATTCTGTGTCTTCACTCTTTAGTTGTTTCGACCTTATCGGAAGGATGAAAGAACGTTTGCTCATTTCATCATTCGATAAGCTAATATAGACCCATAATAAGTAGGGCATATACAATATTGCATGATAACTACACAAATCAGAGAAGGTTAGAAAGGATTGGGAAGATAGACAAGATAAGTAATTCACAAAGAAACAATAGGAGGATATATTTATGCCTCCCAAGTATGCATACAAAACTTGAACTGCTTCCCCTTTGAGAAGCTTTAAGCAGGACCGGCCTTTGGTCAACTGGTGCCCTAGGCAAAAGGTCTCCACAGCACCCTCCAACACCACCTTATATCCACATCCTGGTCTACCTACACCATCCAGATTACTGGAAAATTGCCCCTTGCTACAGTGGCATCACCTACAGGAGGGGCTTAAGTCATAAATTTACCCACTTCAGTGGCTAACCCTCCAAATCAAGATAATAACCACCCCAACCTGCCCCTATCCTGTCTCCAGACCCCGTTTTAGTGCCTGCACCAGTGAGGAGGAACACTATGAAATGGAACAACAAGGGGAAGAAAGCAGTGGAGGGAAAAAGCAAAAAACAGAGGAGAAATTTGTCCATGGAAATAAGACACTGAATTTGAATAAAACACATCTAAATGAACAACATATTTCAGTACTAGCAAATGGGTTCTCTTTCATACCGGCACAGACAGCAAATCTCACTAGAGTACTTGTTGACTTTAAGTTGTATGTAAGGAAGTTGATTTTGTATGACATCTTATATGAGGTCTCTTAGTTCATTTACAAGAAGAGTCACCTAACAAAGATAAGTACCTATAATCCATGTAAGTTTTCCATGATTCCTGTGAGGAAGTGCTTAGGAATAAATTAAGGAACATACTGAGGAAATACAACTTCCCATTCAAAGAAAGAACTGTTCTCAAGGAATTATCCAAAAACAAGGATGTGAGAATCATGAAAGCTGACAAGGAGGTATGACTGTGGTCAAGGACAGTAACAAGTACTACTCAGCTATTCTGAATATATTATAAGATTATATGGTTTACAAAGAAACTACGGTGGGCAATATCAAGAAATGCTTTTCTACTATAGATGGGTGTCTCAATGATTTATTTACCCAGGGCAATACTGATTATGAGATTTTCATATTTCTGCAAGTTGAGCTATCTAAAATGGTGAGGATTTTTGGAATACCTAAAGTACACAAAGATCATTTAAATCCTCCATTTCAACCAGTAGTGGCAGCTGACAGTTATAAAATTGAACCAATGTCCATTTATCTCAATCATATTATCAACCCTATTGTGCAAAAATCAGAACTTTATATCACAGACTCATGGCATCTACTGGAGCTACTGAAGGAAATCCAGACACCTACAAGTGAATTTAAGTTTGGATCAATGGATGGTGTCTCCCTTTACACCAGCATTGATCAGGAGACAAGCACAGAGTTCATTCTGAAGTAGTTAACAAGGTTCACTGATTTCGATAACACCTTGATCAACATTGTTTCTTTCTGGAAATTGTCCTGAACAATAACATTTTTACTTTTGCAGGAAAACACTACAAACAAAAGTCTGGGGTGGTGGGTCAGACTAGCCCCTGATTTTGTTAACATTATCATGTCATGGTGGGAACAGGAACACTTTAAACCTCACTAATTGCATCAGAAGGTGGCTTTCTAGAAGAGGTTTATTGATGACCTGTTTATCACGTGGAAAGGGTCCGAAGATTAATTCAACAAACTACTTGAATGGTTTAATTCAAGCAACCCTTTTTTGAAGTTTACTAGTAGTGGCTTTGGGATGTCCATTAATTTTCTGGACATCAATTTGACTTTCTAAGTATGTGATGGTCGGATCAAAAGTGAGCGCTACAGGAAGGAAACTTTTGTGAACAGTTATTTACATAGACACAGTCAGCATCCACATCACATGAAGAAGGGAGTGGTGAAGGGATAATTCATATGTCCCAGAAGATTAATGAGCAATGACAAATTTTTCGAGGAAGAAATGGATACATTAAAGCATTTCTTCATAGCCATGGGCTACAATTCTGATTGGCTAGCCACCATCATTGATAAAACTCATTTGTTATGGACAGGGAAAGCTAAACCAATCCTTGGAAAGGACCAGAAGAGTTGTTCATTGGCCATTGAGGAGATACACACCCCCCTCACTGGCTATAGGGGTGCCTTTCCACTCCTCATCGCCCGTGACATGACTATCATCCAAGATATCCTCCAGAATAACTGAAAAATAATTTTAGGCAATGGGGATGTTGCAAGAATTTTAGGAGAACACATGATTTTCACCTACAAAACTGAATTCTATCAGATCGATTCTTGTAAAACAGAATGGACTGAAAGGAATCGAAGAGGGTACATTTGGGACTTTTAAATGTGGCATATGCAAGCAATGCCACTTTATCTTGAGTATGACACGTATTTTCATTACTTATTTAAATGTGAATATTTTTGCATGCCAAAGGTACAATTGTGGTTCAAAGGGGGTTGTTTACTGAGCGCACTGCGATTTATGAGCCTGCTTTAATGTTGGAAAGACTATTAGGAAGATGTCTCATAGAATAAGACAAGGGGACACTAGTAATGCCCTGGCTAGACATGCTTTGCAGTGTGAGAATTACAAAAAATTCCAGTTCTTTGTGCTACATTCTGTTGACATGAGTGACTTCTCTGGCAACTATAATGTACTTTTAGAATGCTGAGAGGCAGAATGGCAAATCAGACTGAATTCGGATCAATATCCTGGTTTAAATGAAACTGTCAACATAAAATGCTTTTTACTAGCACAAAGAATTTAAATGTGATTGTGGAAAACTACAAGTGTATGTTTTACATTCACTAGTTTGACTTGTTATTTTGATTTGTACAGAGATGTCACTTTAAATGCTGGGGAAAAAGGGACTAGATGTTTTTATCATGTTTTCTGTTAGGCACCATTTTTAAACCTGATTTATCTGATGAAGTTCTTGGTGTATAAATAAAGAATGAAAGCGCTCATTTTAAGAACAAGTCGTGGTGACTCCCTAAGTTTATTTAGTAGAATTGTTTTTAGTCTTCTGCTACATCTTTCACAAACTGCAGCCTCACTGTACCCTGTATACCCTGGAGAGATGTACAAAGTGAAATTACCAACAAATTATTTAGTCTTCTGTCTACAGTCACCTCATCACTTACTTTTTATATTACTTGTATTTGTGCCACTTCCAACAATTCTCAGATGCAAGGTAAAGAAGGTAAATGCCTCTTTTTTCCCTTCAGCCCCTGTTGGTGTTTGTACCAGATTTTTCTTCCTGTCCTTATGCTACTTTTTTCAGATTTTACTGCTTTTACACTGTTTTAATTTTAGGTGTTTTTGCACTTACGTTGTCTATACCTTACCTAGGACTGTTTCCTGTTGGTTTTTTTTTTTAACTTGCAAATTATGTTCTATTATATTGCTGATGATCTCTACTATGTCATTATTTTCATCCCTGCTGCTTTACTAGTATACTAACAAGTGGTTACTACATTGTTAGGCTATTTTCTTTTTTACTGATTTGCTTAACTGTTCCCTTACCATTCCAATTTCAATAACAGTAAATTATCTTAACAACAGCCCTCTAACAAAGCACTTTAAGTTAGCCCCATCTTGACATGATTCCGCCAATGCAGGACTCTAATTTAATCCCATTCATACCTTAAGTACAAGTAACTTAACACATCATCAGGGAGTTGCAAGCTGCTTGTACCTCTCACATGTACAGACTGTTAGCTGAGGCAATGGAGGAGCCACCTCATGCTTACTGACAAATGATCACTCCTACATATGTCTAGGTCAAATCTGTGAGAGATGTAATTAATTACTCAAACCAGATGCACGTATTTCTAAATCTAACACTGTCAGTAAGCAGCATATCACAACACCTATTTATGTTGATGCTGTCAAATAACCTCTGCCTAAACACCCTAGCACCCAGCTAGAAGGTCTAAGCCATCAAAGAATACTCTAGCATCTACAACCAAGCTATCATCTACTCCTTTGCACCTTCACATACTTCTACAGGGAATCACTAGGACTGCAAGTGTGAGCCACTAAAGTTACACTGCCCTGCTCCAAATCTTAAGGTCCTTCTTATAAGTGATTCTGTTCTCAGATGCAGTCAACATAATGAGAGACTCCACATTTATCACGAATCCTATTGAGTCACATCAAATCTTGTATAATGCTAATATACAATTTCTAAGGGCTTTATTATATCTTAACAAACCATACACCAGATCACTGCCAATTGCAGGTCCTCATCTATGTCTCCTTCAGAGCCAGATTAATACCCACTGAGGCATATATTATGGGTGACTTTAATAAACCCCTCAATCAACTGGCTAACCTATATCAGTCACTAATAAATATCCCCAGATTTGTTTTGATTTTGTACATACAACACCCTAGAGCACATTATTGCTGCCCCAACCCCGGGTACAAAACACCATAAGCTTCTCCACACTAATTTCTCTGTACCACCCCACTTGTCACCATCTCACTGGTTAAGTCAGATCACACATCTGTAGCCCTCACCCTTAATACAAGCCTTCCTATCATATTTTGGTGTTATTCTAAAGCCAGCTTACTACTACTTACTATTATCCTGGACAACCACAACTAGCATATTGTACCAACCATACCAACTCATGATGCCACCCTTACTTCTACGTACTCCTTAGAGTTTTGCTCCCTCAAGAGCAAATGCAAGGAATAAGTTATTCCCATCCACTACAAGAATTGTGATAAATTCAAAAGTAAGCTGGTATATTGGATCTCCCATATAAATTGGCTTTACAGAAAAAAACTTTGTAGAAATCCCTTCTTTCTTCCTTACTACAGGAGTCATCAAAAATATTAAGCAAGACTCTTCGGTGTACCATCAGGGACTGCAAAGCCAAGATATGAATTTAGAATAGCCACCAACAGTTGTAGCTTGTAATCTGATTTTATTACATTCCAGACCCATTGGTCCTGACTGATATTTGTCCATTCTTTTAAGAACAGGGATGGCTTTCCAACTAATTTTGAAGGAGCAGGGGAAGGCAAATTTGAAAGAGGAAGGTAGGTAAGGACTGGGTGGGACTTGGGAGGGCAGGGAGATGCAGCTTATCTGACAGGGCATCTAACCTAGAACAATCACAAGGCCTTTTTAGTTATGCTATGAAATTCAACAATAATTTGCAGTCCTCCTCCGACCTTGTCTCCAATGGTATACCTCACTCCAACCTACAAATTGTAGCTAATACCCTGGCTGACAAATTTAGTTCCAACTTCAAGCCTCCCACATGATCCACTGTCCACCATTTTCTCTACTGGCTATGCTGGTTGTAATCACCCTAGATCATGTCACATCGTCAACAAAAAGAATATCAGAAAACAACCAAGGTCCAAGGTGTGTAAGCACTACAAAAAAATCAATAAACCTAAATCACCATTTTATTAAAACAATAAAAATGTTATGCACTTTTTTCTCATGGAATAATTAAGAGACTTCTTCAACACTATCCAAAATGAAAACACTAGTTCCATAGGTTGTGGCAATATTCCAGATTATCTGCTTGCAAGGATGAAGCACTACATAACCCAGCCCTTTCTAAATCTCTTTAACTCTAGTCTCTTCACACAGTCTATACCTAAAGTTTAGAGAACAGCCACATTAGTGCCCCGCAACAAAAGTGACCCCAAAAACTGACTCCAGTAATCTTACCAGCATTAGCTGTAAAACCACGCAATATACTATTGCCTTCAATGGCACAGACAATCTCCAAACCCTTGATACTGCTTTTTTTTATTTATTTATTTTATTTTACATTTGTTGACCGGGTTAGTCTAACTGGATATATATCCACTTTCAGTAGAGGCCCGGGGAGAAAAGCTCCAAGCATAGTCAGTGACATAACATATGTTATATGCAGTAGTAACACGATTTGCAGTACATTATTTAGATTATACATAAAAAACTTATACAGGGTTATGCATAAAAAAAAAAAAAATAAATAAAAAAAAAAAAACTTACACAGAGTCCTTTAGTGAGGCTTAAGCTAAGATCTAATACAGAAAACAAACATAATATAATTTTTTTTTTTTGCCTGGTTTACACATGTACAAACATATGCTTACATCTAGTGTAGAGGAGGGCTAGCACTTTTAGAGTAAGTAAACTCTTATAGAGTTCTAAGAAGGAAATCTCGTTAAATACTATTTAAAGGATAGCTTACTAGTTAACACTGGTAGGCGTCAGACAGACAGAGCAGAGAAGTATAGGGAGAGCAGGATGGGGAATGATATATTAGTCAGGGTTAGAGCAGGGACATAGCCAGTGTGTTTTAAGATATTCTTTAAGATATTTTTTGAAAAGCAGTGTGGAAGAAATAGTAGAGAGTTCATTTGGAAGCTGGTTCCAGGTTTTTCCCACTGTGTTAGTGAATAGTGAGTCCCCAGCCTTGTTGTTTGATTTAATAGTGGAAACTAGGAGCTTATTAGCTGAGCGTAGTGCTGCAAGAATTTTGTATGGGATAATCAGATTAGTGAGGATTGGTGTATTCTTAGGGTGGTAAAGGATCTTTTCAGTGATAATAAGTTGTTGACAAAGTAGTTAGTTCTGCAGTTCTAACCATCCCAGTTGTTTGAGTTTGTGGCAATGGTGGGTTCTAAATGGGGCGCCAGTGGCAAATCTAGCAATGTTGTTATAGCTGGTTGCGAGTTTGCTAAGGTTATTTTTAGATAGATTGAAATAAATGGCAGAGGCATAGAACAGGGTAGAGATAAGGTGGGTCTGGGCAATAGCAGATCTAGCTAATGGCGTAAGGAAGGGTTTGATAGATACTTAATTTAGATTTGTTAAAGACAAATCACACCAACTTAGTCATTTTCCATGATAAGTTCACTGAAGATTTAGACAAATTCTAGACTATTCACACTACCTACATTGACCCTTTCAAGGCTTCTGTGACCATTTTCTATGCTCTTTAGCCTCAATATTAACCATTATATTGGCTGACAAATAGCAAATTGGTTTACTAATGGAATTCACATTGCTAAGGTACTGGCTACCTTCTTTAGCCACAGAGATGTCACTATCTGCGTTTCACTAGCCTTGGGCCCTTTCTTGTTTAGGATTTACTTCTCAGAATTGAAGTTGAGCGCTCTAGGTCTCCAACTACTAACTCTGCAATGTCTGCAAATTAGATGCAGTTGTCACTTCCCCCATGATACTCATATTCTGCAGTAGGCCATAGATCAGAGCAAGCCAGTAAAATCCCCTCTTCTTGCTACACTGCTGGCAACCCCCTCTTACACACACAGTCAGCTCTCTTTTAACCACCATGTCTCGGTTGTGCTAAGGAAATACTTCTGCCTTGTACAGCTTTATCTTAGACGACATCTCATCTAGGTCAAAATGTGTCTTTATCTCTCTACTACTGCTTTATTAGGCCGATCATCAAATGTAATGGTCCCTTTGGAATGTACATAACAGCCTCATACAACTCACAATGCCTCAAAAGATTCCCAACTAAAAAAAATATGGGGTTAGTTAACTTAACCTGCCCCCACAGGTTAAAATCCCTTTCCTTCTAGTCGGTCTCATGCAGGCTCTTGGGAGGTGATCTTTGCTTAGCAATTCATGCTATGGAAGACACATGCTTTTTGGACTTTTTCACATTCACAGAGAAAAGTGTATGACAAGCACCTGATCCAAAGGCCTGAACCTCAACAACATCTGCTGGCATAATAAGTTTTTTATCTAATGCTTTCTCCACCTTTGGAACAGACTCCCTCCGCACATCTAGCAAAATGCTTCCATAACTACCTTCAAAATTAGCCTTGAGTACTGGATGGGTAACCGAGATTCATGCCTGGTAGTAATGTGAATGATCTTCTGTCCATATGGAACTAGTCCACTCCTGTCACTACAAGGGTACTGCAGCTAAGCTTCTCAGTGGCGCTCTACCCATAAGCTCAGTATTAACCTATGGCCTTATCAACCCAATGTTAGGGAGCCCTAAGGTTTCCTACTGGCCAGTTAATCAATGTTCAAAATGTTGACCCTGGAAGACTGCCAGTATCATGTCATGGCGGTTAGACTTGGAAAAAGCAAGAAGGTGAGTGCTGTGCTTTCATCACTTTCTTCATCTTCTCCCAGTTTGTGTGACCTCAGATACATATAGTTTGGAGATGTAGGGGCATGTCCCCGAGTGAAGGTGCAAAAAAACATTTTATGTGCTTTATCACCTTGGGAGTGTCACTGTTTTGAGTATTAACTTCCCCCAGTTTTGGATGTTTTGGGTTCAAATAATTGCCTGTTGATTAAACAAGAAGGGATTATTTATAGTAAATGCTTAATATTATTTAAATAATATAAAAGTGTACAAGTACATGTTTTACAGTTGCTAGGCTGCCAGCAGTATCCTCACTTTTCTTCTATAAAATGTTTCTTTTTCCTTGGGTATAGCACACTTTCAAGCCTCCTGCAACTCCATGCTCTTTACAATTCAGCAAAAATGATCCCCTGCTCAAGTGTTCAGTAATCCCAATCATCAAGTGGGAAACTGCAACTGTCAAACAGTAATACGAATACCCCCCACCCCCAAAAAATGAAATCAATAACGCAGACAATATTTTAAAAAGAAGGATGGCCTCTGGTTATTTCCAAAATCTTGTGGTTCAACAAACAGTCCAGTGTATCATCCTTCTATTCACTACCGGCTTCAATATATACTTATATTTTTAATATAAAAAAAACATAAAAATAACACTGCTATACAACTACAACGCTACTAATACAGAGCTAAAAAGCCAAACTGATAAACTACCAAACAACCTCCATTCTGAGAACCTAAAACCTGATCCAGGACAGCAATGTGACCCTCTGTAAGCATTCTTTGTACCCTTAGACCCAGAAATAATAGTTAAATCATACACATTTTAATACCTACTAAGAGAGTTACAATATTGTACAAATGCTTCAGTTTAGTGTTTCTGAAGTCTTTAGCTAATGTTATACAATTACAAGATTGTAACACCTCTGAAGTATGGAGTGTATCATTTGGGAGGCAAAACCAACAAAATTTACTATATTTGTAGATCCACTATGTGGAAAAACAAACTTTCAGCATGGAGATAATTCACTTCAACACTCACACCCACACCTTCAAAAAACAAAGATAAATGCCCCCCCCCCCCCGGAGCAGCTGGTCTTTTTTTAAATTGAAAACTTCCCCTCCCATTCTTCAGATAAGAGAATCCGCCTTCATTATGGTAGCCCACTCTTATGTTATTTATAATATGTAATAAAAACTTCATAACTAACACCACTATATAAAGGTGTATAATATGACACAAAAATAACCAGTGATCTTAAAAAGAAGCAATGCTATGCAGCGTCACAAAACATTTTTTGTTAATTAAAAAATACACACACACACACACACACACATATACATTACAAATGCACACACTAAACACACATGAACAAAGACTGAAATGTATGTGATCATGTTCAAGGACTAGCCTGTTTTAAAAAAGGTGAGTCCAATTTGTTCAGTTTTAAGACACAAGTAGATGAACAGGATACACTAAAAATAATCACATCTTGTTTAATCAACAAGCTATTATTCAAATGGGCTGTCACTATTCATAACAGTGACACTCCACAGGTTCCAAATCACAAAAAAAAAATGATTTGCAGGGGGACAAACAACCACACATACCCAACAAAATATATATGTACTAATTCTGCAATTGCACAAAATTGGAGAACAAGGAGAAGGTGAAGAAAAAGCAATTCTCACCTTCTTAATGTCCTCCAGTTCTACTTGCCAAGAGAAGTCAAAGGCAACCTTTTACATTTAATGTTCAGAGAATCGACCAGCTATCTAGCAACAAATACTTGGGAGTTAAAGTTGAATATATATTTAGTTATTTATTTAAATATAAGTGTTAGGTTTTAAAATGCAAAATAGTAGCTGAAGCTGCAAGTTAATATTCACAAAAGCAGCAACAGATTCTAAGGTCTCGAATGAGCTATTTGTTATCTTCAGAAACAATTGGCCAGATTCACGAAGCCTCCGTGTAAGAGTTATAACTCTTACACGGAGGCTGCAGTGAAACGGTGTGATGTCAGCATGTCATGCATATGCATGAGGTGCATGAGGCATGCTGAATCACACTAGTAACTCTTACACGGTCCGTGTAAGAGAGTAGGGGGCGTGTCTGTAGGCTAAGCCCTGCAAGCGGACACGCCCCGGAAGACTAGAATGGCTGAAAGTAAACAGCCACGAGAGAGGCCATGGAAATGTGAATAAACACACTACACAACACATGCCCCGACAGACCATCAGTGTATAAAGTGAAGAGATCTTATAAAATTAAATTAAAACCTGTTTTATTTTTTTAAACCCGTAAATGTTTGCTACTGTGTGCGCTCGTGTGCTTGGGTGTGCTACTAAGCGCAATTGCAGTTAGCAGTCAGTGGAAAAGGATATAAAAACTAAATATGCAAAGTAAGCCAAGAAGTAATAGCTTAGCGGTAGAGTTGCTGGCCTAAGAGTAGGCAAGCAGGGTTCCCCACAACAACCTTTTTTTTTTGTAAATAAGCACTAAAATGCCCCCTGACAGTATTGTACAAATGTAAAAGTATTCCCTTTTGTAAAATGGAATGAAATGGAGCATATATTTTGAAGTAACACAATAATAAAAATAGTCAGAAATGTACTGATAGCTAAGCTGCTGTGAGACAGACTGCCCGTAGCTGAGTAGTGTTTAAAAAGCTGCAAACTGCGTGCCCGTTGCTAAGCACCGGTTTAACAGGCTGAAACTGTTTGCAACTAGCTGTGCTGAGCTGAACATGTGTGTCACTAGCCAATTAAGGTTTATCCCAGCGCACACCGTTTGCGCGCCGCTCCCACAAGCTAACTGTCAGTGCGCATCGTTAGCTCAGCATAAGCGCAGACCTGCTTTTAAGTGCTTAAAAGTGCTTTTGGCATGTTTGATTGACAGGTCCTCAACTCATTTCTGTCAGGAAAATCAAAAATCAGTTGCCAGATTCGAACCCAGGATACCATGCACTAGAGTCAAGGTACTAAACCACTAAGCCATGACAGCAATACCTAGAAATGCAGAAATAGCATATATATGGGATAAAATCCAGAATGGAGCATGATAAAGCATTTTCAGTGAAGTAGATACAATTCCAAAATGGCCAATCAGAGAAATGTGCGGAAAAGCGGCATATATAAGCCCCATAGGCGGAATACACAGCAGAAATGATTGTAGAACAGACCTGCAGTCAGAATGAGTGGAGTAGGTGAGGGCGTTGCTTTCGAGCACAGCGTTGGGGCGTTGAGGAGTCCAGATACATGGTCTGGCTCCTTGTCCATCATCACGAGGCCCAACTCATGCAGGGCCAGGTCTCATGGGGAGCGTATAGGGCAGAGGCATGGGACCAGTTGGCTCGTGATCTGACCAGTGCTACTGGCATTCCACGCACTGGTGAGCAGGTCCGTCACCACCATGCGGACCTGAAGCGGCGTAAGCAAGACCAGTTGACCCAATGGATCCAGGAGGCCCGGGATATGCCCAACGCCCCACTACTGAGTAAGTTACATTTTGCTTATGTATGTAAGGATTTCAACTGGCTGATACCATGGAGATGTGTAGTCCAATATTACTTCTTTCGTATTACAGCTGCAGGTGTCCGCTCTGCGAACCGCGAGATGTATGCCCGTAGGCTGGTGCGGCTGCGCCACCATGCAGGTTAGTAACCCCACCCATTACTTGTAAATAAATATTATACTGTAGCATGTATCAGAACACTGCAGTGTATTGATTAAAAGTAATATAATGTGCAAGCAAGAATTGAAAGTCTGCAGGTATGGCTGCAACAAGTTCATCAGTATGCAAGTGTAACTGGAAATATAATTGATAGAATTAAACAGTGCTGTAATACAGATGTCCCACCATTAATTAAATATAGTGTAACCTGCAGTAGTCTCAAGAGTACAGCTTCAGAATCTGAGGTAGTCATATGTGAGATATATCCCCTGTTGAAATGCTGAATCATGACAGAAGTGAGGCTGTTGGAAAGTGTTTGAATCACCACCAGTCTAACATGTGAACAAAGCCTAGAAGTACCAACCTGAACTGTGAAGTTGCAGGATGTGTGAGAGTGACAGAAAGGGTCATGTATGAATAAATAAAGTAGTAATAACCCCTGAATATAGTAGCCCCAGTGTGTTTCTACAGAACTAAATGCATGTGGGAAGTACATCTTAATATCCCAAACTGATTTCAGTGTGTCAGAATCTGGAATGTCTAGGCCAAATTCTGTATATGGTGATCACAGTAAACAATTTGCAGATAGAATGAATGATTATCTGACAGACTAAACAGCCATAGTTGTCCCCTGTCCTGTCATCAAAGTGTAGCAGGATGATGTATCTGATCAGATTCAAAATAAGTAGGATAGTGATGTATTTGTAACAGGTGTAGCATGACAGTCAAATAAAAATTATTTTGAAACATCAGCCTCAACTTAATTGTGTACCTATTACAAATGTAAATCAATGTGTAACATATGAATGTGTCATCACTTTCTATCTCCACCCAACCCTATAATTCCATATAACAACACCCACTAAATAATGGTATGTGAACATTTCATTAATCATGGACATTTGTCCGTTTCAAAAATATATGCATGTCTGTTTGTGCATGTGCCCTGTTCATACCTGCAAATTTGATGGCCTGTTGCCATTAATCAACCCTGCATGTTGTTTGACTGTGTATTTCTGTTCAAATAATGCATGTGATATTGATATGCCCCTTGTTCAATGGTGTTAATATCTGGGTGTTTGTTTGATGGGAATACCAATGCATGCTGTTACAACTAATCTGAATGGAATAAAATGCCACTAACCCAAACTAACATAACTACTCACAAACCTAGAGCGCTTGGGTAGGCGGCTCCCACCGCACCCACCTCTCCCACCTCAGCTGGCGACTGCACCTGGCACTAGTGCCCAGGCGGACCCCCTCCGGTGGCCCTGTGCCACCTTCGGGTGGAAGGGCTGCAGGGGATGGGGCCCGTCTCCCCACTGCAAGTGTGGGCGGAGGGGTTCGTCCACTCACCCTCCAAGGTGTCCGGTCTGTGGTGCGAAGGGAGATCCAAGACTCTGTTCTTGGGCCCCTACGCCAGCTCGAGGCTCGTGTGGCACAGCTAACGGCCCGGCCGTTGCCCGCCTACACAGCCCCAGCACAGCCCGTCCTGGGCTGTGAAGGAACAGTGGCAACTGCCTATGGGTGGGGATATCAGTTCCACTGTTGCCATCTGTGGGCTCATGCATCTTGGATATCCCAACCTCCGTCCCGTCAATTGTGTAACCCCCGTGTGTCATACACCGCCCCTGTATCGTCTTGTCTGTCTTGTCTGTTAACCTACCCAACCTACCTCCCCAGCTATTCCGACTTCCTACACCTGACAAACCACTCACACCTGAAAAAAAAAAGGGCACTCTGTACCCACAAAAAATTACGCCCCATACATAGCTGTCCATGTCGCACACATGTCTGCTTGACATTGAAACAGTTAATTACAATTGGCTCTACAACAAATATTAATGTTGTCCTGACACCTCTCTCAGGGGTGAAAGGTTTCCAATGTCTCACCAAAATACATGGAAATGCACAGCTGTTGCTGCCAAAGACATGGGCATCTATGGGCCTTACCTACATCCCTCCTGCATATCCACGCTTGTTTCCCTACTGTCTTACCCTCTTTGTGACCCCTTTTCACCACTTTCCTGTCACCCCTTTTTCTTTTCTTTCAAAGAAATTAAGCGGGTGTGCGCTTGTGTTAGCGGAGCTCACCGCCAGTCTTGTCGTGAGCTCAGCGCAAGCAGCGCAGACCTGGTTTAAGTGCTTAAAAGTGCCTTTATGGCACTTTGATTGACAGGTCCTGTACTCAGTTTGAAAAGAAAAATAAATTCCCACTGTCAGTCTCGAACCCAGGACCTTGGTAACATTAGTCTGTATGACCTACCACTAAGCCATGCCTGCCTTACAAGAACACAGTGCTAAAATAAATATAACATGTAATAGTAGGAATCAGTATAAAGGCAATATAGGAGATGTACTATCCAAAGCATGTCAGGCAGAGTTTTAATGGCCAAATTACTGGATTCCCATACTAGTTCAGTGTTAACAGATACAGCCCTGCTACTTGTTAGCTTGTACATAATACTGTAAGGTAATGTACATATATGAAGGTACGTATATCTACACATACATATATATAAATATATATAAATACATATGAAATATAGTTGTAGGTGTCAGTATCCATACACACTCACTACAGGAAACAGTGAACATAAATGCAGCAACCTGAATCTGCAACACAGCCTGACCCCTGTGTGACCTACTTACCCTTCTAACTGCTTAAAGGTGGCCTCAGCACTTTGATTGACAGGTCCTGTACTCAGTTTGAAAGTTTGCAAAGAAAAATAAATTCCCACTGCCAGTCTCTTCATAACATTAGTCTGTATGACCTACCACTAAGCCATGACTACCTTACAAGAACACACTGCTAGAATAAATATAACATGTAATAGTAGGAATCAATATAAAGGCAATATAGGAGGTGTACTATCCAAAGCATGTCAGGTAGAGTTTCAATGGCCAAATTACTGGATTCCCATACTAGTTCAGTGTTAACAGAAACAGCCCTGCTACTTGTTAGCTTGTACATAATAAAGTAAGGTAATGTACATATATGAAGGTATGTATATCTACACATACATATATATAAATATATATTAATACATATGAAATATAGTTGTAGGTGTCAGTATCCATACACACTCACTACAGGAAACAGTGAAGATAAATGCAGCAACCAGAATCTGCAACACAGCCTGGCTCCTGTGAGACCTACTAACCCCTTTAACTGCTTAAAGGTGCCTCCAGCACTTTGATTGATAGGCCCTATACTCAAGTCAAAAGCAGAATATAAGCATACTAGTAGGCCCTACCACAAGACCATTGTAACACTAGTCTGTATGACCTACCACTAAGCCATGACTCTCATACAGGAATATAGTGCTAAATAAGTGGAACATGTAATAGTAGGAATGAAGATAAAGGCAATATAGTATGTCTACTACCCAAAGCATGTCAGGCAGACTTTTATAGTCCCAATTACTGGATTCCCATACTAGTGTAGTGTTAACAGAAACAGCCCTGCTAATTGTTAGCTTGTACCCAATAATGTCAGCTAATGTACATATATGAAAGTATGTATATGTACACAGATATATATATATTTATATAGCAATACATATGACATATAGTTGTAGGTGTCAGTATGCATACACACTCACTACAGGGAACAGGCAAGAGAAATGCAGCAACCTGAATCTACAACACAGCATGAAGCATGGGAGATGTACTAACCTTCACACTCACAGAACACTGTCAACAGCATACCAGCATGGTCCACGCCCTACAATCTGAAAGGGCAACGCCTATCTCACATACCCTTTTATAGCAGTGTCCTGAAATCACAGTGAGACATGCAATCAGTACACACCTGGCTGCATGCAATTAGCAAATGCTGCCTTACAATTGGTGCAGAGGCCATCACATGGACCTATGCAGATACCTACAAAAGCATTGAGTACCCACACTACACTCATGCAATACATTCATTGCACAAAACCTACAGAGAAAGAGAGAGAGAGACAGAGAGAAATCAAACAAATATAAGGACAGCCAGCAGCAAAAGCAGCAGCAAGCAGCAAACAGCAAGCAGCAAGCAGCAAGGAGCAAGCAGCAACAAGCACCACTGGCACAGCAACAGCTGCCACAAACACAGGTAATGCAAAGTAGCAGGTTAATCCTGTGTATACTGTGACACCCTCAAATGTATCATAGTTCACTATCTATAGGTATGTCCATGAGATAGGTTGTGTGTACATAGTCCTGAAATATAAACATATGTAATATTGCTGTACATGTTGCCCATACTTAACACTTCCATAGCTTAGAACACAAGGCCAGTTGTGCATATGATGCAGTAGTTCCCAGGGTCAGTAGAGGTTCCTCCTCATTGGTGTGGGACCACTGTGTATGTATGGCACTGTTCAGGTACATATCCTGTAGTATGGCCAGGGATTAATATCAGTCTGTCATGTGGTGCTATGTCCTCCAGGGGTGAATGTAGCACACATCCAGGGATACCATTTCGTAACAGTGATGCTATGTGTTCTGCAATGATGAGGGTGGCTCTCACCTGGACATGTGAGAGGATAGGGAGGTGACAGTCATCTGGGATAACTAATACCACATGTGTAGGAGAATGGGGGTACCTGCACCTAAACTGTCTGCAACAATGTTGCCAATATCTGTGCATTTGGTGAATGTGAAGCATCTTAACACTGCTGACCACAGATGCCTTGCCGTCATGTGAATCTGCCCTCTGCTGCAGTAGCCTCCTACTATTGTTATACAATATGCCTGTATCTGTAGTCCACTGGACAGGATTAATAAGTGGTGTGCAGTTGTTCTGGGTTAGATATGTGTGTGCACAGTACATGCAGTATGTGGGATGTCTGTGGTAAGCATATGCAAAGGTGCTGGCGGTGTGTGTTGTGGCTTCCACTGGCCCAATGGGCTGCATGGATAGCATCACTGTCATAACTAGTGAATAACTGTGTAATTACATGCATACATAGCAAGGTAGTGTACTGTGCTTGTGGTGTTGTTCGGATATGTATATCCAGGCTGAGTAATGTGTGTCCACATCACAGGGTTGGATGGCAACACACATCCAGTATGTAGGGATGAACACCCAGAATGTGTCAGGCGTGTCGCCTGTGCAGAAGTATCCGGCCATTACCTGTGCATCCCCACAACACACACACATGCAACATATGGCAGAAGTACTATAGCAGTACACACATGTTCATAGGTTCATACTAGGCTATTTGCCCTAGGGCATTGGTAAGCCTAGTAGAATGTGTTTGTCTTTCGCCACCCAATTACAAGTTATGCTGCTATGCCCTTGTCCGTCGTTAGTATACTGTGCCTCTGTCTAACAGTGACATAGAAGTGATACCTGGGGTACAACTATGATCTCCATCCACTCATCCAGATTCCTATGGAAGAGAGTCAATGAGGGACTCTGCCTAACCAGTAGTGTGAGCTCATTACAGAGTGAAGGGAGCCTCTCGGTTAGGAATATGCCCCTCCAGCATGTCCATGTATGTCAGTGCTGAGGTCCAGCTCTCCTGAGCATGTGGCTGTATGGGACTCTGATTGCCTGAGGTGCAGCATGTTCATTACTGCTGGGTAGGACATGGCTGTATATGGCACGCACAGATTGCCTCTGAACAGGCAGTATGCCACTGAGTCCAGCTGGATTTACTTTACCTGGGCAGCATATGACATCTGTGTGAGCCATTGCATCCCCTTGATGAGGTACTGTTGTCCTGTACCAGTTGCTGTAGGTGTCTGGTTAGGTACATCCCAAAAGGTGCATTATGCGCAATTATAGGCCTGATGATGGATGAGTAAAGAGGCACAATGACCTCCCCTGCCATACATGTGAATCCCTCATGATTAGCTGGGCTATATAACATGTCTTTCAATCCACGTTGGCCATGTGGTTGACAAATGACAGACCGCTACCATGTTTCTTCCCCAGGTCCCCAACTTCGTCTTCTGTACTCAATGGCCTAACACCTATGTTGTACTGTGCCACCAATGTGGGCGTGGGAATCTGCATTGAATACTGATACTCCCCTCCCTTGTTCAAGTGTTGGGGCCGACAAGAATGGTAACAGCTATAACTTGGTAGTACTGGTGTGCTCCTGTGAAACCTGAAACAGGTTCATGTTACTGCACAGATATCGATGTCCAGAATGTTAAGTAGGGTTTTGAGTGCGTGCATCCTTAGGTCTAGACTTCCGGTGTTGAGTAGCATCACTCTTACTTCCTCATCCTTTGTGATACAAATGGATGTGGGTTTGCCTTATGAGCCTTGCCTAATACAGGCACTATGGGTGTAGCAAGAGGCTCCGCCAAATTCCAATAGGACAGGGGTGACAGGTGCAAGCTGTCCCTAGCAAAACATACCACCCCAAGATGGCAGGCATTGGCACACCTGTGAATGACACCAGTATGTCAGTCAATTGTTGGAAGGGATCATCGTGCCTTGATATTGTGGCATCGTTCTAGGTGAGGGTAGGATGCTACTCAAGGTCAGGGTCAAACTGTCTTGGGCTACGTGCTCAGAGAGCTCTGTACTGTCTCATGTCATGTAGTCCAGGGAGGAATGTGTCAGGCCATTCACACCAGCATGGACATTGACTGAGTCATACCTGTACTTGCCTTGGGGTTACCTGAGTGTTTGTGTTATGTGGCAGGTCATAGTGCCCGACAGGCTGCACACCGTGACCCTCACCTCGTTAAGCCTGGTGAGCGTGATGTTAGTGTGCCTGATGATAGAGGCACCTAGTACAGGTGTATGAGGTGTGTTGTTTACTGTTAATGGCTGTGAGTGTTCAGCACATTGGCTTTGTGTGATATGTGTTGCACATGTTCGTTTCCGTGGTAGTGGTTGCCTGGATGTCTGCTTAGGAGGTCTCTGCTGCATAGGCAGAGCTGTGGTCTGAGCCTACAAGTATGTTCATGTGTGATCATGTGTTAGGTCCGCTGTTGTGGTAGGTCTATGTGAGACTGGAAGTGTAGTGAGTGGTCTCCTTCGCCACCTGACTGGTTATGGCGGTATTGAGTAGACAGAGCCTAGCCTCCAGTTTGGTATATGGTTGCATCACTCACATGAGTTTGAATTTGTGGTTAGAAGGAGGATGGTTGTCTGTGTACATGCATCTGTTCTAACATTGTCTCTGGAGTACCACACTCACCAGCTGGACTGGGGAGGGAACTGACAACTGACCTCTGGACATGCTAGAATACTATTGTGAATTCTGTAATAATTAATGATTGAAAACAAGGTCCAGTGGGGAGTGAGGGTGTACTGACATTACCTACAACTGCTGACTGATATAAAAGCGTCAGTGAGCAAGTGCCAGGTAACCTAAGTGCAATGTGTCACAATTAAGTAAATGCAACAATGAGAAGCAGTCACTTGCTGTCATGTGTAACATGGAAATACGTACAGTAAGCAATGCAGATATCAGTAGTGAGTCACAGGCGTGTTGAGAAGCTGTGTACTATGTGGAAGTAGCATACCAGTGAAATAACAAGCTAACAAATAACAAGCATATAAACAAAGGTAGATCCAGGAGGCCTGGATGTAGTGGTTGCTACAGCAAACAAGGTGTAGCAATGTCAGTAAGATACAGCTCAGATATGCAGGCACTATAAACCTGAAACCAGATGTCCCCAGCTATGAATGGCAGAGTACAGCCTATTGTCACACATGAGTGCAGACCACAAACCTTGTTAATGTTAAATAACTGGCCTGAAGGCCAACTGCCCATACCAGAACTAATACACTTGTACACTGGGCCCTCAATCAGCAGTTCCCAACTTCAATGGATGAAAGATATGTGTCCTGCCACCACAGTGCTTGCCACCAACCTCCCTAATGTAAAACAACTGGTCTGAAGGCCAAGTGCTTAGTACAAATGACATAGAATGATAGCTACACTGTAATCAAGTTTTAACCAAGCAGTAATAAGTAGAAGTTAATACTCCCTGTATAGAATGTGTACCATGTATTGTTGAGATACTATGCTGATAACCTGTTTGTGTACCTTTCCAGCTTGACATGGCTCCAAAAGGAACCCATCATATTCTGCTGCAGAGGATGGCGTGATTCACCAGAGCCTGGTGCGTGACTATGCCATCCTGTTCTCACGCACCACCCAGAATCAGCAGGAGAGGTCTGCACTGTGGCAAAACCTCGTTAGCAGGATAAATGATGTTGGCATGCATGATAGGACATATGAGCAGGTGAGACATCACTGCAGTGATTTGATTAGAAATGTCCGCCAGCGTGCTGCAGATATCCGCAGGCAACAGGTTGCCACAGGTGGGGGGGTGGCCACACATCCCCCTCACCAGACAGGAGGGGCTACTGCTAAGTGTTGTGGATCCAGCCCCAGAACAACAACAGCAACACTCATGCATCATGATGGAGGTTGGATCCACACAGCAGCAAGACACCGAGCGTGCAGGTAAGATGCCATATTCATTTATTGTTATTACTTTTACATTTGTTGACCCAGATAGTCTAGCTGGATATATGTCCATTTTCAGTAGAGGCCTGTGGAGAAAAGCTCCACACATCGCGTAATAAAGGCAGACAGACAAGTTGTTAATACAGACAGCCAACATGATAGAATTGTACACCAGCCTGTTAATTAAATCAACATACATGTAAGGAACTCAAACAGTTTAGAGTCATACACAATGTACCGTTGGTTTCAAAGCAATCCTACCTAAAGCATAACGGTTATGCAATAAGGCAAAAGCCATATACATAATAGTTAGGGCTCAGAAGGGTAGAGAAGTAGAAGGAGTATGAAAGATACAATGATATGGAAGAGGCAGGAGTCAAGAAGGGAAGTGAGGAAAAGAAGGAAGACAGTCAAGAGGAGGTGGGAGGGATGGGAGAAGTAGGTCAGAGCATAGAAGGACATCAAGGTGAAAGAAACAGGGTAGAAGCTAGTTTCTATGCACAATGAGGGGTTAAAGGTAAAGAGAGGGTAGGGAGAGGGACGTTAGCCTGGACTCCAAGAAGAACAAAGCCAGTGGTTTTGGAAGTACAGTTTGAGTTGTCGTTTGAAGAGAGGTAAGGGTGAGATTAGAGTTAACTCCTGGTATGTACATATGACTGTTCTGTACACTGTTACTTCATGCACGCATAAGGTGTGCATGTGGTATGTATCTGTCATCATGATATATATACAGACATTATGTGCAGCTGATGTGTATAAGGGAACTAGTGTACTACTGTACTGTATCATGTGCAAAACAAATGGCACACATGTGCCCACTGACATTACTCTCTTCACACTTCCAGGTCCCTCCCATCTAGCAACGAGGCAGGCCATACATGCTGGTGAGTCTTTTTAACATTATCTGTAAAACAATTTATAAAACTAGGAAGAGTAGTGTAACTCTGTAGTAGACATGCTGGTGACTGTGTTCACAATACCTGTAATACACAGTTGTAGTAAATTGAGTAGTGTAACACGGTACTGATGTGTGTGTTTACTGTGGGGTGTGCATGTGTGCAAGTGTGCCTGTGCCCAAGTGTGCATGTGTGTTAGTGTCCATGAGTGCATGTGTCCATTTCTGAATGTGTGCATTAGTATTGAAGTGCATCTCTGTCAAATATGTATTGAGACTGTAATCTGTGTTCCATGTTTTCCTCCGTAGGTTCTGGTGCTGCTCTGGTGACCTGCAGCAGGGAACCTGAATCTTGTGCCCCAGGTACTGATGATGATGAAATGTCTGTAATGGTGCAGGAAGGTGTGTCTGGGTCCACCATTGGTCAGCCAATTGACAGTACACAGCTTTCAACCCCGTCAATGCGCACAGTCATCCTGCCGTTACATCCTTTGTCACCATTGTCCCTAGGTGATGGACAGTCTGCAGTGGGCATAGATCAGGGTAATGTGGTACCTGTGGTACATGCATCCCCACAAGGCAGCCATGAGCAGGGGCCTCCAATGGTACCACGCAGACAGTCGCCCATGGGTTCTCGTGGGGCATCCGTGGCCGTACTGCCTCTGGCCGGCGTGCCCAAGGAGGTATGTCAACCTCCACTATGTTTGAACTGTCATGCAGGCACAGGCACGTATGGAAAGGTACACCAGACAGGGTCTGAGGGAGCTGAGAGCATGTCGCACAGCCATGACAGGCGGCATGCGTGGCGTTGCGAATGCTATCCGTAACTTCACAGATGTCGTTGACAGGCGTTGTGGGGCATAGAACAGCTGCTCCACAACCAGATGTCCATGGGCCAGGGCGATGGTGTGCGTTTGCGGCGTCGGCGTGGCCGTATGCCAGCAACAGCACCAGCTGGCAGTGGCTGCGGGCGACAACAGGCCCACTCGCGCACCTCAAGTGCCGGCACCAGCCCCAGCAATGCTGGGTCTGTGCTGTCATCAAAATGCCCCATGAGACCACGTGCACGTGGCTCTGGACAGTCCCAACAGGGAACTGTGTCCAGTCAACACACCCCTGCTTCCGATGACAGTACCCAGTCTGGGTTAGTACGGATACGACCCGTAGCACCCCTGCCAGGCACAGGTACCGTGTCCGTGCCCACAGACACTGATCTGGATGACCTGACAGGTGCAGTCTGTGGCTGTCCACAAAACCCTGTACATGGCAGCCATTATGTGGGACTGTGTGCGTGCTTACACACATGCAGAAACCTAACACCTAGGGCAAACACATACACACACACACTGCACCAACACGGTCCACCCTGTACTGCTGCCCCTCACAAACACACATACACACACATGTCAATTGGTGTTACCAGTGGCTGGCTTGGGCATACCTAACCCACACCCTGTGCATATGATGACACTGTGCCACCTCCTGCATACTACAACATCGGTGCAGGTAAAGGTAAACACGTTGCTGATGCACAGGGTGACTACATAGATGTGTATAAGTAGTAACATGTTGGTAACTGTTCACTGTTCCAGTATAATTGTGTGTATATCCCAGCAGTCCTGCTGCAGTAACTGTATGAATGTCCTCAATTGTTATCTGCACCCATACTACTTACCAAAGTGTACCAGCTGCACACCATCACATGCTAACATTGACTATGGCAATGCACATCTTGTGCTGTTATGTAGATTCAGCTATATGTATCTGTTCTGTCACACATGCATTTATACACACCCTGCTACCCACACACATGCACACGCTCACCTGCCATTCCCATTATTTATCACCCTACATGAGTAGCTGTTGATACATGACAGGTACACATTTGAGAAGTGCACTATGTTGTTTACTACTGGCGTCCCCTTCTCTACCTGTACTCACAGGGTGCAGGCAACCTCATCAGTTGAAAGATGTAATGTGCATCAGGTACTGTAGTACCCTGATTGCCACATCAAACATGTTTCCCATACGGAAATGCACACACAGACACATCCCACATCCACACACTTGCCACATTCAGGCTTCAGAACACTATCTAGGTATATTCGGGTACATGTGCGTGTTACAGTAGCATGTAACACTATACTGAGTACTGGCAGTTGTCTGTTGTCATGTTGTCTGTATAGAATAAAAGAATTGTTTGATTATCCTACTCCGTTTTGTGGACATTACTTGAAGAAGTGTTACCTTACATGTGTTATTGGTACCACCACCTTCTCTTTTGTAGTTTTGTTTGTATAGGGTGCTATCAACATCACTGCCTGTTAAGGGTAATGACCACCCTGCAGTGCATAGCCCCATGTGGCAAAAGCCACATCCCACCCCATCATTGTGCACACACACTAACCCCACCAACAGTAAAACACATACTTTCCATTTGCAAGATTCAAACCCATACCTAACTGTGTTATGACAGTAGAAACAGACACATTAGCAGAGTGTGCTATTTGCAGTAGTTGGAGAAATCCTTACTAATGCTGTACTTAGAGGGTGCTGACATCATCTGTGTGTAGGAGGAGGGATGTGCACCCTGTAGTGTGTTCTCCCAGTTGGCAAAGGCAGCTAAGCCTCCCAGCATTGTGCACACACATAAACCCCACTCATACTAACACACATACATTCCCTTTGCAGGATTCAAACCCCTACCTAACTACGTTATGACACTGGAGAAAGGCACATTAGCAGAGCGCGCTATGCGAATTACTGGAGGACTTTACTACAGGTAATATAGTTATACAGTCCTGACATCATCAGTGTTTCAAAAGGGGGATCTGCATCCTGTACTGTACTGTCACATTTGCTAATAGGGACATTTCCCACACACATCGATGTGGTTGTGGCTGGCATATGTGGTGGATCCAGTACTCCAGTGTGATTAGAATATGGTTTGATTGCAACAATGAGGATATACTCCCAGTGGTGAGCAGTTTGTACTCATGTTTGTGATGATCAGGTCTAGTATATCTGCCCCTCTTGTGGGAAGGTTGGTTACCTGTTCCATAGCCAAAGAATGTCTGATCTATGGGAACCCTAGAGCTTGGGTATTGTGGCTTGTGTAATGTTCACAGTCTATGTTTGGGTAGCTGGCGACACCCAGTATGATGGTGTTTGCAGAGTAATCTAAACTCTCCTGTGTCAGCATGAAGGCTGTGTGGGAGTCCTGAGTTTGAGAGGGTGCTGTAAGAGCTCCTCTGTGTCTCTTTCCATGTGGTCCAGGGAGGTGCGTCTCAGGTTGTTTGCACCAGCATGGACAATGTCTGCCTCATAGTTGTACTTCCTGTGGGTTGACCTGTGTGCCTGTGTTATGTCACACATTCTATCACCCGACAGCTAACTAACTGTGACCCTCAGCTTGCTCTGTCTGGCCGGCGGCACGTCTGTCAACAGCTCATGTCAAGCAAGTTCACACCCCTCATAAATGATGTGGAAACCTTCAAAGGCCCAAGGCCTGTTGAAAATATGGACCAGACTGCAGATACCTGTATAAAGGCATTCTATGGACACATTCAGGAATGCATGGATCATGAAGCCACATATGAAAGCATGACCCAATTCTCCAAAGGCAGATGTCCTGGGTGCGGGACACCAGCCATAAACACACTATACAATAGAAGGATGACACCACTACATGATACAACAACCTCCCAAAATGTGAAGGCACCACTGATGAGTATTGGAAGACAACTACAGGCACCCATATGATTGTCTAAGGCCATCTTTGAGAGAGGATTCCACAAGCCACTGAGGATAATCACAAGGCTGCCTGTAGTTATGTTAGTAACCTGGGTGGTACTACCCAGATATGCTCAGAGGTAATCCAAGATGTCACACAAAATACAAAACACACAGACATTGCCATCATCCTAGTGGACAGGTTCAATGCTGCCTTCTCCCCCCACCACACCAAAAGGGCAAATATGTCTCGTGGCACAGTGCTGCCCCCCTGACATCACAGATGCTCAGGTAAGAGATGCCCTTCCCAAAGCAATAAACACTGCATCAATGGGACCAGACAGTGTCCCAGGCTGTGTCCTACATGAACCACAAGAAGAGCTACACCCAGACATAACACCACTGTTCAATCCCAGCCTTAATACACGATATGTGGCCAGAGAGTGGCATACAGCAACAGTGGTCCCTCAACATTCAGGTGGTGCCTTCACGGATCCTGGACACTACTCGCCCCATATGTCTGACTAGCTTTGTCTGCAAAGCTATGGCAAGGATCATCATGAACCTCACATATCTAGATATTGTGGACCTACAGACATGTCACCATACACAGTTTGGCTTTGTCAATGGCAAATCCTGCCTCTCAAACCTGTTTGATTTCTTTGAAACAGTCACCAAGGCCACTGTCAAGGAGAAGGAGGTCTACACAGCCTACCTGGACCTTGCATAAGCCTTGGATACAATACCCCACTTGTGCATTCTAGGGAAGCTCACCAGTGTACAAATTAACCCCTATGTCACTGTGGGTATTGCACAGTGGCTCAAGGGCAGAACACACATGGTAGAATTGCTGGAGCCATGTCAGCCTCCAACCTGGTACAAGTGGTGTCCCACAAGGCACAGCCCTGGGAGCTGTCATGTTCATTATATATTTATCATAGGTACAGGCCAACATGAAAGTACTGTGGCTCAGCAAGTCGCAGGTGACTGCAAACCGGACACCATAATCAACTCACCAGCTAACACACGCATCCTCCAAAAGGGACTCTTGCAAACACACGACTTGTGCCACAGCCATGGCCTCAACATGAATGACAGAAAGCGTATAGTCATCCCCTTTGTCAAACACAAAGTGACCACAACGTACCGCATATGTGTTAATCCATTAAGTGCAGACGAAGGAATTATGGACCTTGGGGTACACAGGTTGATAGCATTCTACCATTTGACAACAACATGGACAAAGTGGTTAGGTAAGCATGTTATATGGGCCACATCATCATGGGATCCACATGTAGATCAGTGGAGGACATTGTGCCCCTTACTCATCCCTCATCATGCCCATAATTGACTATGATGAACCTGTCGGCATGCACCTTACCAGACACCTGGAGATACCACATATGTACCTCGACAAGGGGATCAAAGGGCTCAAACAGATGCCACATACTGACTGGTTAAAGTAACAGCAGCTCTACTCAGTGACATACTGCCTCTTCATAGGCAATCTGTGCCTGACATAGAAGGCCAGGTCATACCCTCACTTAATGGCCATGCTGCATCTCAGAATATCCAGATCCCACCAGGATACACGCTGGAAATACATGAACCTCAGGAGTGATATACATAGGACATGCTGGAGGGGCACATTCACAACTCACAGGCTCCCTTCATTCCTGAATATTATCCCAATAGAGGTTAGGCAGACTGACTCAGTGACTATCTTCAAGAGTGATATTAATGACTGGATGTGACATTGTAGGGTTACCCTGGGTATCACTTATGTGTCACTGTGAGACAGAGGCACAGTATACTAACCTTGGAAAAGGGCAAAGCAAGACAGATTCACAATGCATGTTGAAAGGCACACACATTCTGGCTAGGTGGATACATGCCCTGGGCAGACATCCCTGTACGAACCTATGGACCTATGTATCTTTTCACCATTGGCCCTATGTGCTGTTAATCACCAATGTAATCTCAATACTATGGTAGCATGTGCAAAGGTCAGTTGTCAGTCACCTCTATGGTACAGTTGTGGAATATGTGTGTCATGTAGTAATGTCACAGCTGCCACATGTACACAGTCAACCCTATCCCCTACCCATGGATGTACATCACATGTATGAGATGGAAACACATGGCCAAACTGTGGACTAAGCACTCTGAACCCAGTACTGGCATAACCTGTCTGGTGGCATGACATACTACAGTGACAGCAATACCAATCTGATGTGGACCTACACGGACAGCAATACAAGCATGGAAACACAACAGGTCAGTTGTGAAGCCTAAGGATAGCATCCTGCATGACTGGCAGACATCTCTGCAGCTGGCACACAGGCATACATTAGGCCTGCACACAGCACGCATAACACATAGCACACAAATCCTGTGTGTCAAACAAGCACAGTCTGTACAGCTATACAACACTACTGCCGCAGTTGTGTTAGGTACTTTTATTGTCCAGTACAGTGAGACAATGCTCACCAGGCTGGAAGAGGTGTAGGTCACAGTGATATGCTCATGGGGCACTATGGTTCACCACATAACACAAACATACAAGTCAGTCAGATGCATGGACACATATGACTCAGTCATTGTCCATGCCACCACAGCTGATGTGGGATGTCCCTCACTGGGATACATGATAGGGAACATGGAAGGGATCACTGAGCAAGTGACACAGGCTGGTAGACCCCTGACCTTGGTTGGCATCAGACCCTCACCAGGGATTCTGACAAATTACTGAATGCTAATGAATTAGTGTAGCTACAACACCCTAGCTGAATGGTTCTTAGCATGCAGTCACTGCACTGCTATGGAATACTGTCTTACCACTCCCACAACAGGTGAAAACATGCAGCTCCTGTACATCAACAACATGTAGACTATATGCCCCAGACCAGGAGTTCAGCTTTTTTCAGTTTTCAATTCTGATAGCTTAGTTTCTGGCAGTATCTCTTGTGAGAAACAGCCTGCACTGCTCTTTGCAGTGTTTTAAGTGCTGGGTTGGGCTTCTAGTCTGCCTGTGTAATTGCCTGCTTCTAATTGTTTCCACCAATTAACTCCAGCAGTATCTTCTGGCAGTTTCCCTGTATTTCAGTTGTTTCCTGTTTCCTCTCAGTTTCCTGAGGAGGAGCAATGTGCACACCAGCTTAAACACGCTCACAGTCACTTAAACGCGCGCACACATCTCTACACAGTGTTACACGCGCGCACACATCCTTACACGGTGTGAGCTTGGCTGATTCATGTTAAAACGCGCGCACACTGCTTTAAACACTTGCACGCTCGCACAAATCATTGTAAACGGTTTGCAACACGCTCCCACATGTTGAACCGGCCTTACACGCGCGCATGCACGTATTTCAAGAAACTTTGAGTGTAGGGATAGCGTATACCCTCAATTTCTTGACTTTCCTAGTGTTCTGTTGGGACACACCTCCCTCCCTGATGTCTGTCTGTCATCTGTTACCATACATTGCCCTCCAATCTGGTACATTTATTACTATCCTTCCCCCCCGTGATGTCACCTACCTCTTACTCTGTTCCTCCCCCTTCTCTAACTCTTACACTACTCAGAAAGTGCTCATTACCTATGTGGCAGTGTGATTCAGTATTATAACCCTCATTTACATAGGATTGCCTAGTAATGCTTAGTTACATGTCTTACACGGAGCTTCCCCCCCTTGACAACCACTAAACGGAGGCCATATTGTTTTTGGTCTGCAAGTCCCTCCATTGACATTCCATGTAATACATAAATCCCACAATTGTGGGCTTATAAGCTTCGGTTTTTAGTTTTAGGTAGCGCACCCCGTTTGCGCGGGTGTGTGCTGCAATTAAACCCAGAAATCCTGTGAAAAAAAAAAAAAGTTATATAACTTATTTTTGCAACAGTTTTTCATGCCAATGGCCACATATTTGGCCACTGGCATGCTTAATGAAACATATGCACCCTTTATTTGGAGCTGACATAGCTCCATTTTTAATTTTGCAGAAATGTACTCAGTTGTCAGCTGAGTACATTTCTGCAGCTAACACGTCCGTTACATGGACTGGTTTCGGCTTCGTGGATCGCTCAAATACCTCATTTGCATATCTTTAAGCTGCAAATGAGGTATTGAGCATTTCACCAGTCCGTGTAAGAGACGTGTTAGCTGTCTCTTACACGGAGATTTGGGCTGTTCCTGAATCGGGAGGCTTACACAGAGGCTTACACTACTCTTGAACTCCGTGTAAGCCTTCCTGAATCTGGCCCAATATCTTTACATATCATTAAGAACAAGTTTTATTATGCAATAGAGATACGCTATGGCAGAGTAGGAGTAATTACTTGTTTACTCACAGTACGTGGGGGGCTTCATCCTTGCCATCTTCATTAAATGTGAGTAAAATATGAATTAGACCCTGCCATTTTGCATCTCCAACAAGTCCTGCTGTACCCGAATATTCACACTTTCAGCTTCCAGGTGGTGATTCCTATACATTTATCTGTTATAAACTCAATAACATGCACAAACAATGATTTGCAAATGTTAATTAATGAAGTCTTGAAGCCTCTCTTTGGAATTACTTGTCATGCAAGTTCTTCCTCTCCAAATAAGCAAACCATGCATTTAGTGTGTGTGTGTGTGTGTGTGTGTGTGTGTGTGTGTGTGTGTGTGTGTGTGTGTGTGTCTGTGTATGTGCCTGTGTGTGTATGTGTCTGTGTGTGTGTGTGTGTGTGTGTGTGTGTGTGTGTGTGCGTGTGTGTGTGTGTGTGTGTCTGTGTGCATTTCTTGAGGTAAGGATTAGTTCTGTATGTCTTTGGGTGGGTTCTATTTCAGTATAATTCAAAAGAACATTTGCAAAAAATCAATGTGTAGGAACACTTAAGAATGTGTCAGTTTTAATAATTTACACTTGCTACTTTCTCTCCTGAATGTTATATTTAACTGAAAAAGTAATCATCCACATCTTTTTTATATCTGAAGTACTTTGTTTCTGCTCATCAGTAAGTTAAGCTTATTCTAACTCAATATTTTAAACATGTGCAAGTTGAATCTTCTAGATGTTACCTTCAGCACTTCAGTAATATTATCTTTAACATGACTAGTTCATCCTCAAATATATATATTAGTAAAGACAGAGAACAAGTAGCTAGGTAAGTAAGTATGAGGATAAAACAGCTTCATGCTTCGGACCTTCATGTAACTGGAAGGGAATAATGTGCTAAACCGGACTGGAAAATACATAACTACACCAGAAGGCTCCTTAAGCTAAGCAATGGAAAATGACAAAACTCAGATATGTTACCAGTGAGAAAGGAAAACACTGAGTAAGAAAGAAGACTAAGAGATAGGAAAAAAAACAGAAGGGGAAAAGAGAGGTGCAAATGAATGGAAAGTGAAATTCTGCAGTGTCAGAAATCTGGATAAAAAAACACCGGCATGAAGTATTTGCCGAAAGATTCAAATACATTTTGGTCATAAAGAATCATTGGCATTACTAGATATGAACTGGGATACAGACATCATTCATTCCATCATAAAGAATCACTGGCATTGCTAGAAACGAACTGGGATACAGATGTCATGCATTCCATCATAAAGAACCATTGGCATTGCTAGATACGAACTGGGATACAGACGTCGTGCATTCCATCATAAAGAATCACTGGCATTGCTAGATATGAACTGGGATACAGATGTCGTGCATTCCATCATAAAGAATCACTGGCATTGCAAGATACGAACTGGGATACAGTCGTCATGAGTTCCATCATAAAGAATCATTGGCATTGCTAGATACGAACTGGGATACAGACGTCGTGCATTCCATCATAAAGAATCACTTGCATTGCTAGATACGAACTGGGGTACAGACGTCATGAGTTCCATCATAAAGAATCATTGGCATTGCTAGATACGAACTGGGGTACAGACGTCATGCATTCCATCATAAAGAATCACTGGCATTGCTAGATATGAACTGGGATACAGATGTCATGCATTCCATCATAAAGAATCACTGGCATTGCAAGATACGAACTGGGATACAGTCGTCATGCATTCCAGGAGCACAGAAGGGACAAGGAGAGAAAAGGAGGTAGGGGGCTTGCACTGTATACTCAAGTGAGATAAAGTACAGCTCTAGGAGATAAAGATGATGAAGGAGCAGAAAAGAAAAGTCAGACTAAGACTTTGGCTTAGAAGGGAAGCAGAAAACCACTGCTGAATGGTTAAAATACATAAGCCAAATTATACAAGTAAAAAGGATGGTGACAGAATCAAAAGCAGAATGGTTAGTTTGTCAAAGAAAAGGAAACTATATGGTTGGCTTTAATTCTCCAGTGATGACCTGAAAGATGCACAGATTCAAAGTGAGGCTGAAGAAGGAAAATAGCAAAACATTTAATAGGCATCAGACAGTACAAAAAATGAAGATTGCAATGATTAACAGGAACATTCCTTAACATAGTTTCTACCAGTCTAACTGTAACCTTACATGTGTATATGTGTGTACATATACATACACACACATTCACAGATACATTCATCTAGCTCTCATTCTCTCTGTGTATGTATGTATATGCATAAACACATACATAATATGAAAGATACAAATGCTGTATGTGCACACGTATGTGTGAGTTTGTGTGTATGCATGCGTGTGTGTGTGTGTGCGTGTGTGACACGTATGTGTGAGTTTGTGTGTATGCATGCATGTGTGTGTGTGTGTGTGTGTGTGTGTGTGTGGGGCTTAAGACACAATGAAGTATTCACAATTTCTGCCTACTCTGCTTACTCTAGGCAACTTCTAGAAGAGAAACAGGACAACAGACACTGTTAATCCCTTTATTTTGTTACTACAGTACTTGAGGACTTCTTACATTTGGATCGCATAAGAAAATATGTACATAATGGAAAAAAAAAAAACTAGTAAAACTTTTCTACATGCTTTCTAAATGTGCCATGAAATTCATGTCAGATGCCTATCCTGCCCTCCCTGTTAATAAACGGAACACCACTCAGTTTAATCTTTCTGTTTTTTATCTTCCTATTAACACATCATATGCTAGTGTGCATGCATAGCTTACTTGCATTTATATTACACACTTACTCTAGTTTGTGTAAATGAATGTTATATTGCTTATCACTGTTCCTCCTAAGCCATGCACTGAATACTGCTGATACTCATTTACAAATTACTGTGCTAGAAATTCATCTGCACTGTATATTTGTTGCCACTCTGACTTGGTTCGTGCCTGAAATGAGTCACAGAACTCACCTGGTTAACAATACAGATAGAGAGATGAATGAATGAACAGATTGATGGGCAGGCAGACAGAACTTCTGCATGGAAATCTTAGGACAATTTACATGAATTTTATACAATTTGTAGCTCCACAAATTATTTGACAATTCATAAATTTGCTTCACTAAAGTAGCTGAAAGTGAGCTACACCTGAGCTTAGCAGCATGAGAACAATTTGTTTGTTTGTGTCTTTCGGCTTTTCCCGGTTAGGGGTTGCCACAGCAGAACTCCGGTCCACTAATGATAGGCAGTAGATTTTTTACGTGCTGGCTTGACGGGCCTAACGCACAACCTTCACCGAAGGAACGCCCATTCACGCATGTTGCCACAGAGAAGACGCTCTAACTGAGAATCAAACGGGCAATGTCTAACTGTGAGGCGACAATGCTACCGCAGCACCACCACCGCAGATATTTTCTAAAATTATACCTGGAAGCAGACAGAAAGCAAATGTAGTGACTGTGGACTCCTGGGTTTAAAATTCTTACTAACAGTTAAGCAGACCACTGATAAGCTCAGCCATACCACCCAATATTACAGGGAGACTAATGATGTCCCCTTTTAGGCAGACTTTCTTCATAGTTATAACAAAGTCTCACACTACAAATATGGGCATATCATGAAATGCATGGCTATGGTTACAAGGCAGAATGTCATACCTAGTCTGTCCAAGCATTGTTTTAATGTAAAAATGTATACAAAATCAAAAAATTATAACTGTCACTGTAGAAGAAACCTCTTGCACCATCTCCTCAGGGTAATTTTACCCCTGCAAACCTCTAAATTAAGTATTCTGCTCTAACAGCTCATGCAATTCTGGGAAAAGATGTCCCCCTCTGTGGTAGCCACCACTGTTGAAAGTGTTTTTCTGCCAACTACAGAAAACAATTTTTGAACACCTGGTTATCAACATATTGTCCAGCTTTCCATATGTACTGCACACAAGAACTGTCTCTGCAGAATTTATTGCTGCGGATGGGTGAAGACTGTTTTAATTGAAATTTTTCTAGAGTATTAATCAGGTCTTGCAAGCTGGTATTAAGATACTGCACTAGAAATATGGGCATATCTGCATAAAGTTACAACACATTTTCACAAATTTCTAACAAGGTATTACACTAGAAATATAGAATATTTCCACAAGGTCTCACCTAGAAGTACAGACATATCTGCTTAACGTTATAACAAGATGCTGCACTAGAAAAATAGACTATCTACATGTTACACTACAAATACAGACTATCTCTACAAAGTTATATCAAGGTCCCCCACTAGAAATACACAGCTATCCCACTAGAAATATACAGGTACCGGCACAGTTATAAAGGATGCACTAGAAGTAAGTACATATCTGCACAAAGTTATAACAAGATGTTACACTAGAAATGCAGACTGCATAAAGTTATAACAAGGTCTCACAATAGAAATATGAACATATCTGCAGAGTTATAAAAAGGACACCCTAAAAGTTGGGACATCTCTGCATAAACTTCTAACAAGGACATATACTAGAAATACAGACATATTGGCACAAAGCCAAAAGAAGATCTACAAATATTTACATAGCTGTATAAATTACAACTAGGTCTTATAGTAGAAAAGCATACCTGAAGAAAGTTTTAATAAGGTCTTACACTACAAATATGGGCATATCTGCACAAAGTTATAACAAGGATTCACAATATTCTAACACAGTCTTGCATAAGACGTACAACCACACCAGCACAAAGCTGTAACAAGTCTTACTCTAAAAATATGAACATATATATGTGTGTATGTGCTTGTGTGTGCAAAGTTATAACAAGATATCACAAAGCTATAATAAAGTTTCAGACTAGAAATAACACATTTTCACAAAGTTACAAGGTCTCGCACTAGAAATTTGAACATATCAGCATAATGTTATAACAAGGACTTGCCCTAGAAACAGGGGCATATCTGCACAAAGTTGTAACAAAGTCCCACACTAGAAATATGAGCATATATACAAAAACTCAAAAAAAAAACTTGAAAAAACTCATATTTTCATAACTTTTTAATAAAGCCTTCCGCAAGAAATACAGGCATGTACAAAGTTCTAACAAGGTATTACACTGGAAATATGATCAAAGCTGCAGAAAATTATAAAGTCTTAAACTATGGTTATATCTGCACAAAGTTATAACAAGGTCTTACACTAGAAACAGACATATTTGCAAACATTTCTAGAAGGGTCTTACACTAGAGATATAAACTATCTGCAAAAACTGATAACAAGGTCTCACACTGGAAATATGGGCATTTCCACCTAGTCATGCCAATGTCTAGAAATATGAAAATATCTACACAAAATTACAAGGTCTTAAACTGGAAATACGCGCATATCTGCACAAAGGTATAACAATTACACTACAAATACAGATACACCTGTGCAAAGTTCTAGCACAATATTACAGCAGAAATATAAACATATCTGCACAAAGTTCTAACAAGGACTGGCACTAGAAATATGGCCATGTCTGGATTATAATAAGAACTTACAACCGAATTATGGACATACTGGAGCAAAGTCATAACAAGGCCCAGAAATATGGACATATTTGCACAGAGTTAATAACAAGTTCTCACACTAGATATATGGCCATATCTGTACAAATTTATACCAAGGTCATAAATTAGAAATATGGACTTGTCTGCATAAAGTCATAACAAGGTCAAGAAATATGGACATATAAGCTACACTCCATACAAACCTGGGAAGCAGCTTTCTCAAACCCATCTGGATTCATTGATGGCATAATATGGATGCGTGCATCATGGATGAGATTGACAATGGTTTCATTTCCCTTCTGATATTCGTTACACAGATACTGGGCCAAAAAAATAAGGAGTTCTCGACCAACTGCCTCATTGCCATGCATATTTGCAATGTATTTGAATTCTGGCTCACCTGTAATACAAGAGTAATATATAGTTGATTATTCATATATTGTTACTTTGCCAAGGACAAGAATTTCATCCAAGTAATAAAGTACACTTTTGTACCTACATATAGATTTCAATCTGCCAAATCATTCAACTACTTAAATTTAATTGCAGGAGGTTTATGTCTGAATGTGCAATCTTCTCAACAATTAACTTTCTCTAATATTACTTTATCTGAAAACATGAAAATAACCTACATTTTGTACAGGCCATAAAAAGAGATATATGTAAGTAGCTAATAATCAAGCATCTCACTTCTGAGTACACACTGTTCTCCTGTTACAAGAGAGAGTTAGTATGATAGTTAAGGTGTTTGTACATGGTTTAATTCTCACCTTTGGCAGAAGAATTGATTAGGCTTAAAATGGCCCACAAGGGCAGCTAGCCTGGTAATTAGCTATGAACCTGTGCTCAAAGCTATTATTTTATTTCCATTAACATAACTTCTAGATCAAAAGAAATCATAATCCCCCCTGCTATGTTCAACCGAATAAGGGAAGAGAATATATGTCACCTTCTGCATGTACTTCTCTAAACATCTTACTCATCTTGAAATGCCTAAAGGCTTACTAACCAAAAAGGTCAGATGATTTGACTCCCTCAGCTACTCTGAAGGCTAAAAACCCTTTCTATGTAATCCATATCTTACAGACTTCTGCTCATAAGCTTCTATGTAGCTTTCCATGCCATGAAAACCCTCTCCTGCTTGACCACCTTCAGAAAACTAAAAACACAGGGAGGAGTAGGTCAAGCTACATGAGTAAGATTCGACAAGATTCTACATGACCATGATAGAGGCAAAAAACATTGCATGCGCAGTGTGGTGGTGCATAAACTAATCACATTTTAGCATATCCTCTAAGACTTTGAGGATTACAGCTCAGGAAGCAAAAGGAAGAGGCAGCAATTCACAAGCAGCAAATATTTTGATATGTGTGTTTAGGGGTATAAGGACTTTGAGTGCCTACAACTGCCGAAGGGTAAACAGTCTTCCCTATGTTAACGTCTAGATCTTCAATTATCAAATCTTGCAAGACTTAATCATTAAGGGCTCATATAGCCTTACTGCACACCTTCCTATGCCTGTCATACACTCCAGCTACTCCAAATATCATCAATAAGCATGTTACTGTACTTTGCACGCAGCATCCAGACACTGTCATTACACTTCAATAAGCTAGGCAAGTACAGCTGTGTAAGCTGCACTTACCTACAACAGTACATGTTTGAATTCCTCACTGTTGTAGTAGCCTTTAGGCTATATGGGTTATTTCCCTGCCTAGGAACCAGCCAGCTTCACAAAGCTCTGCCCCTCCACCACTCTGATTCTGCCCCTGGGAGGGAAATTGGCACTAAGAGTAAAGATTTCTTCAGGACTCTCTTGCCCACACAGAGAAGAGTTTAAAAATCCTGAAACAAAAAGCAATAACAACAAAGAAATACATATTGTACAAATATACATGACCCTACTTTATATCCCATCTAAAACTACATATAAGCATAGGGGGTGGAGGGTGGGTGCGGCTACTTTTTTACAGGTGATAAAAACTATATGTGCAAAAGTAAGACTATATTTTGTTTTTTATTATTTGCATATAGGATAAATGGCTCATCTGCGGACCCATCTCAGCTATAACAGCAAGGTTAAATGCAATGGTTAGGAACAATGTAGTATAGCTAATAAACAAGCATGTGAAAAAACAAAAGCACACAAATGCCACACAGATAATGAATAAGTCTGAACTCCAGGCTTGGGACCTATAAGTTAGAGAGGTAACCACAAAGCGAATATGCTGATTGTTGTTACCCAATGTAGATGGTATGGAACTCAGCCTTCTTAAATCTCCTGTAGCATGACTGGGAAATGTATCTGTCTGCAGGAACCTCATTGCCAATAAACGGTGTAAGGTTCCTCTTTCACACATTTCATGTCTCCCACAAGAGTGCCCTGTAACCTGCTCCAAGTCATCCCAGTACTAGATATATACTGATCGCAAAAGGAAGTCACAGATTTGACATTCAGTCCTCTCACTCAGCACTGCAGATTCATACCATTAATTAAAATAATTCACTAGCATGAATAACTAATTTTGGTTTGACCTTCTGCCTTGGACATGGACATAATATGATGTCATGGCCTTAAGAAAAGATGGATAATGAATACAGCAGAGTCAGAAAATTATTCTTCTAAGCAATATGTGTTTATATGCATACAAGCATGTGTGTGTATGTATGTATCTATCTATGCATGCTTGTGTGTGTGTGTGTGTGTGTGTGTGTGTGTGTGTGTGTGTGTGTGTGTGTGTGTGTGTGTGCGCGTGTGTGTATGCTCTGCCTCCCAGCTACTGGAACTGGAGCTCAGTCGTGACCTCCAACACTATCTGTGCAGATTAAGTATGTTTTCTCTGTCTTTGTGTGGGATTTCTCCTGATATGTTGATTTTCTCCAAATTCCAAAAAAGCTGATTGAACCAGCTACTCTAAATATTTCCTGTTTGTATCTCTCTCTCTCCACCCACACACACACACACACACACACACACACACACACACACACACATATATATATATATATAGACAGAGACATACATACATATACACGCGCACACACACACACACACACACACACACACACACACACACACACACACACACACACACACACACACACACACACATAATATTGTTATATTTATATAACACAAAGACAGTGTACCCCAAGCCTTTGTGACTTGTGTTGTGGCTGAAAATGATCCATTGATCCATGATTAATGAGGCATTGGTTTACTTAGCTGGTTAACAAATTCATTAAATTAAAAAAGTAAATGATGCTAAATTTTAAAACAAGATGCTACATGGTACAGGAAAGTTCTGAGGTATTATAGAGTAAAACCATACAACCGCTTACTGTCGTCTGACAAGTATGCTTCTCCTCATCGGTATAGCCGGGATTCTTGTATACCAACTTCCAAAATGTATCTCTAACTCCCCTAGGTGCAACTGCCCTTTACCCAAGACAGTACGTTTTGGAGAGCATACCTTTCCATTACAGACAAAAAAAGTCCTGAAAAGGCAGACTTAAGAAAAAAAAAACATTCACCCACTATGTATTCTGAAATAAAAAATATCCATTTAATAAAATATGTAATGTAAAAAAATATAACAGTAAATATGTCATTTTTATTTTAAATCATATTGTGCAAAATAATTAAATTACTGCAAAAAGTGCACACTTTGGTGTGCATATGGTGTATTCCCAGAAATGACTACACGTCCACAATGTGAAGCTTCAGGGTTTTGGATTTTAGCTGATTCTAGTCCCTACTACAGAAAGGACTAGTTTCATCTCCCTTAATGATGTACAATTTCTTCTGACTGTTGAAGGTGTGATTGCACCTCAGCATAGTAACATGTCACTGTCCTCCCACACAACAGTAACCTGTAATGAATGACTTTATGAATACAAGCTGGATACTTTTCAACACTGCATGTTGTATATATTACTGCAGTTCTGATTAGCATGAAATCTGTTTTAATGGCAGGTCTCTTCCCTTACATTTGATTAAGACAATCCAACAACAGCCCTTATCTAGATTGCAGGGCTTTGCTGTTAGATGATTCCTGGAATGTCTCTCATTTTTGTTGTAGCAGGATCATAACAGATATTCCCAATATTTGCATTTTCCCACAAAAACAACTAATGATTAATTTGATTTAATGTTTTGGAGGAGTACTGCAAGGCCTTAGAATGCATGAAGCAATGTTTCATATGTAAACTTCCAGAGGCCCACATATCACAAAAATTGTAAATACCTATCAAGTTATTTACAGAAATAAAGAAATCCATTCACTATACCTATACTCAGTGCAGTTCATTACGGTACCAGTTTAGTGCTACCAATATATCACTTTCATCTAGACGGAGAACCACATTTGCCATGGGCAGTTTCATATTTTTAATTATAACAGAAACATAGCAATTGAGTAAAACCTGCTATTTCTTTGAATATGTGCATGTCGAATTTCAAAAGATGGATTTTAAGAAATTATGCCAGAAGGTGCATATCAGCGAAATCCCTTTACACAGACCCGTGCAATAGCAAGGCCAGTGAAAAAGTGTGATTGATAAATGTACAACCACTAATATTACTGCATCCTACAAAAATGCTGTAAGAGATTTACACTACCAGAGTGCAGCTCTCTGGTATACAAATAATATCCCTATTGTGCTGTACTTAACATACAAATGATTCATAAAAGGAAAGGCTTATAGCGATGGGCAAATGGCATGTTTTCTTGTTTTGATGGATAGCCAAGCACTTTTGTTCCCTTTTGTCTCAGTGCCTCAAAAAGTTTTCTTATTATGTCTACCAATAGGGCTACAGGGAGGGGGCCAGTTGTTTTCTGTATATTGCCTCAGTACCTGGCCCCTTACTGTAGCTGCAGTAGAGTCACTGAGCTTCATACCACAATACTATTCTTTGGTACGCATGGTGTACCACATCATGGCAATCTGGTTATATGTGAGCAAGGGCACAGTGCCCCATTTGTAAAAATAATATACTGGCTGCTGAGTTACACCAAACGTAGCATTCAAGCACTCCAGTTCTTTGGAGTAACTCTGGTTTATGAGGTGTTCAGCTATGCTATAATACTCAGAACAGCTCCCTAATTTATTCAGACTGAACAAAGCAGTGCAGTGTAGAGCATATATGGAAAAATGTCATACAGCCTTACAATATGTAAAAAGAGATTTTTTCATAAAACCCACCACAAACAGATCTCACACACACACACACACACACACACACACACACACACACACACACACACACACACACACACACACACATATTCAAAATACCAAAGTTGCTTTTATTGCTTTAAGACAATGAACTGCCTTATTGCCATTTCTGTGTGTGCGAGATAGAGATACAGCAGGGAGTGGGAATCTGCCGTTCCTCATTGTTGTGTGATCCTGAAGTTGGTATATATACTCATGGGGGTGTGGAGGTGCAGTAGAGCTTGCCCACCAACATAAAATTATTTTTTTTCCCTGTTATTTTGTGATCTTCTTTGATTGCTGTTTTGTGATTCAAGCATTTGCGTATTCAGTATTTGCATTTCCTCATGTGCTTTCTTTTATGAATCATATGAATATTATTAAGCATAATGAAGAGGTTATTTGTATTCCACTGAGCTATACTCTGTTTGGTACCGACACTCCCTGACTTAGCTAACCTGTGCTTTATCCATTAGGTCATTGAGGCCTTTTAATGTACACTATCCCATAATTTTTTTTGTTGTTGTTGTGTTTTGATTTGTAGGATTATACTGGAAATCAGCTTCATTTTCTGGTTTATAGGGATGGAAGTCTGGATAATACAATTTGTTATTATTAGTTCTTTTTATACATTTTATTGGTTGTATTGAATATTATATTGTTGGTTTTGGAGAATTTAATAAAAATAATAAAGTGAAAAAAAAATGAAACCTCCCCAGATGGAATTCTGACACACAATCTCCAGCTTACTGGGAGGGGACAATGTTTTATTCATTAGGCCACAAGGCCCTCTATTTATGCATGAAGTATGTAGAAAACATCAACTAAAATATCAGTCATACATAAGAGATAATATATAAATAAAAACAATAATGTAAATGACAGCATAATACATTAGACTGCACCCTGAAAAAAAGTAATGAAAAATAAATAAATAATACACTACTTTTGTGGAGGGCCTTCTAAATCTTGCACTGCCTCTCTGCAAGTAAAACCCAGCTCTGCCCCAATATCATGATATATATGAGAAGAAGTACATCAACCTAAACCCAATGCTGTATCAATGCTGCAAGTCAACAGACTACACCCTACACTAGGGAGAGTTAATGAGATTCAGAAACATGCCATATTAATGAATCTCATTATCTATTCTTGGTGTGCCACAAATGCTGTCAAACTTACCATGTAACCCCCAAAGCTCCCAGTACTGGCCATCCCCACAGAATCATGATAAAGTATGCAAGACAGGTAAAAATTTGCCATGCATGTATTATAATATCCCACACTACTGGGTGGGGCATGCTGGGGAGCTGCATTAAATTAACAGAGTTCTCCTTTTGGTCAAGCAGCAAAAAGCACTACTGCGCATATGCACAGTCCTCCCCATCTCGGAATTACACTATTCCTGTGTCAGTACAGCACCATCTGTATCATGGCACTAGTACTACAGGCATTTGGGCTGTACACCACAAAATGCATACAGCATCAGTTCTTCTATATAGGTGTAGCTTTAGCCACACCACACAGGGCAACTAATTATAATGGGCAACTCCATTACTTAGGGCTTTTACAATGGCATTCAGTGCCAGTGTACAAATTCTAAGTACTGCAGTGTAGAATGCCTGCTTCCCAATCCAGAACTGGGTACAGTCCTCAAAAATCCTCATTATCCTACACAGCTTAAAAAATTCCAGAAACATTTTTTGGAATTGTTCAAAGAAGATAACTGCATAGGTTGTTCTTCTTCTTCTTTCGGCTTTTCCCAGTTAGGGGTCGCCACAGCGGAACTCCGGTCCGCTAATGATTGGCAGTAAATTTTTTATGGGCACCGAGGTGCCAGCTCGATGCCCAACCTTCAACAAAGGCACGCCCATTCTACGCATGTTTTTCGAATGCCACTCGACCACGGGGAGGACATGCAGACTCCACACAGAAGGCACTCCAGCCGAGAATCGAACGGGAGAACCTCTTGCTGTGAGGCAACAACACTACCACTGCACCACCGTAGCTATATAGGTACACAACAAAAAACTGAACCACAAAAACAAGAAAATGTACCATAATGCAACGTGTTGGCAATGAACAATGGGAACCACTTGAGATCTTCTTAAACAGCTACATTTTATTCTAAGCAGCTCTCAAGCTGTTCTCATTGTTCATCGCCAATCCATTATATTCTGGTACATTTGCTTATTTATTTATTTATTTTTTTTGGAACTGAACATGGAGTTGCTGTTTGGGGTACTATCCCAAGCATAACCCCTTTTGGAATCCCACTGCCTGTTACACTCCACAACTGCCAAAAATGATCTCCAATCCTGACTACCAAGGGGACAGTATACCATAAGGATGGAACCATAAGCATCCTAACCCATACCAAACCCTACCCAAACTAAAACTTAAAACAACAGATCCAATGACAAAAGTCATGGAATATAACAGAAAAAAAGCTACATACAAGAAAAAAAGAAGTTATATACTCACCATAACATTCCATCTGTGCTGTCCATTTTCATTCTTTCTCAACCATTGGGTTTGGATCTGACCCTCTGATCCAACTCGGCTGCTTTTTACAGCTTGTGGAACACTGAAAGCTCTAAAGACTCCTCCATTACCCATAATGCACTAGTCCCCTACCATACCTCAGATCTTGTTAGCTGACCTTTCAGCCAGTATACACAGTAACACATACCAGTATCTGGAACTAAAATAAAGTAACTCTGGTTCCTCTACCATCTTCTGATCCTTCCAGAAGTCAAATTCGTCGGGGGTTGGAGGGAGGGAAGTTGAGGAACAATAAAAATGGACAAAAGAGATGGAATGTTATGGTGAGTACATAACTTCTTTATCGTATGCTATCATTTTCATTCATTCCTCAACTGTTGGGACAGAATCCCCCGTTGCATAAATCCCGGGAGGACTCTAAGGAATGATATTTCTGAGCACCACTAACCTGAGTGCAAAGTAGGCCTCATCGACAGAATATCTTTTCTGCGACTTTCATGTTAAGAGGCCATTCGTGAGACATGAGACTGGACCTGCTTTACCTGCCTGCTATCACGTTGGATTTCCCCAGAAATGTGCATTGTTATCAGAAATTGAGTGTATGAGATTGCCCATTGTCACACTCTCAAGCCTTCTCTACACTGGCGGTAAGACGTTGCTCCTCCTTGTTTGTTGATATACCAAACTACAGACATATTGTCTGTTTGAACTGCAATAGTCCCAGAGGGGAGAGTGTCTTGAAAGTTCTGCAACACTAGGAGGACTGCTCTCATTTCCAGGACATTGATATGTGTATTGGCCTCTTTAGGGGACCATTTGTTTGGACCGTCTTTCCCAAGAAGTGCCCCCCTACCCCCACCCGATCTAGCGTATATGGTAACTATGGCCTTGGGCTGAGGAAAAGTGAAGGGACGACCCTGCATTATCTGAACACAGTGAACCCATCAAAGGAGGTAATTTTTGCAAGCCTGAGTTATCTTGATTTGGGTTGATAAGGGTTGATGTGGAATAGACCACTGAGTTGATAGGGTCCACTGAAGAATTCTCATGTGGTATCTTGCTAAAGGAACCAAAACTACCGCAGCAGACATTGACCCAAAGCTTGAAGAATCAAGTGAGCTGAGAGAGAGGAATTTTGAATGATCTTTTAGACCTGCAGTCATATGATTTGTACCCTTGGTAAGGGGAAGGGATGCTGTCAAGGATACTGTGTCGAAAAAAAAACACTTTGCTAGAATCTCTTTGTGTTCTGACTGAGTGTGCTTCTCAAACAATCTGGAAATATAGAGCTGATAAATATATTTTTGGCACTTTTTAACTGTTCAGAGTTGAATAAAACAATAATTGAATTCAGTTTAGAATATCATTTGAATAAATTGCATTTATTTAAACTACATTTGCTTTAATATTGCTACAACTCAAGTGTTCTAGCTTGCACTGCATTTGAATTGTTTTTAGTGCTGTTTTAGCTGCTTTTCTGTAAAAAAAAAAAAAAAAAAAAAGGGTTCTAAGCTTGTTTCCTGCCTTTCCTGTAACTAGTCTAGTCCAGATACAGATTTGCTGTATCCAGGACTGTTTGTAGGCTTCTGAGCCCCCCCCCAAGCCTTTCTGTGTTGGAGGGAAGCCTTCTAGCTTATCAGTGGGAGTGGTAAGCACTAGGTAGCCTATCTACCAAAACAGGAGTGGTTTCTGCTCAGAAATTGTAGTTTATTGGCCGTTTGGGCAGTTTTTTCCATCTCTTTCAACTTTCTGGTTTAAAAGCATGCGTTTGCGCTTGTTTCCCACCTTTTCTGTAACTAGTGTAGTCCATATACAGATTTGCTGTATCCAGGACTGTTTGTAAGCTTCTGAGCGGTGCCAAAAAGTCTGTTCTTCAATTTTCCCTTAGCTTTGCTAGTTCTCTTCTCGACTGCGCTTTTACTAGCCTATTAGTCAAGCACTTTACCAGACGTCTTGTAACAATTATTGTAGCACACAAAAGTGCTACCAGCACTAAACATTCTACACGGAAACAGCTCCAGTACTTATTATTAATGCCCACCCCTCCAGGCATGTCTAAATGTCAGTCCCCTGTGCTTTCTCCTATTAACTTGGTGAACTTGGGCATCCTGAGGCAATGCAGCAACTGCCTCATGTACATTGACAACCCTCTCCTCTTACCTTCCAACACTCAGACTTGCGAGATATGCACTTATATATCCAAATTGGAAGTCACACACTCTCCAGCCAAGACCGGAAGAGCTGGTCAAGAGGAGAAGGTCAACACTTGCACCACACCAAATGGAACACATAGCCCTCCAGAACACACACCAGCACTGCCTTCACGTAAAAACACAAACCACACACCCACCTTAGCGGAGGCTGTCAATAAAAACCTACCCAAACAATAGAGGCCTCCAAGGCAGAAACACAGTCAACCACCACAACACAACACTAGTCACAAGAAAAATAACTCTCTTAATCAGTGTGCCACTCAACCAAAGCCCCTAAGGCAAGTCAGCATGCCCAACATACTAGTCATAGGTGACTTGATAGACAGGTACACTGATGTCCCACTCACTAGGTTGAATAAGGAGAAAGTAACACTCAGCTGCCTGTCAGGTGGGCACATCTGCCACATAATGCACCCACTCAGGTCCCTCAACAATAGGTACAAATATGACTTGTACATGTGAGTGTGAATGACCAGAGACGTACCTCCCTGGACTACACAAAAAGAGACATGGAAGAGCTCTTGGACTATGTAGCCCAGGCAGGTATGACCCTAGCCCTGAGCAGCACCCTACCATCACCCAGAATGATACCACAGTACAAGCAGAAAATGACTGATTTAAACAACTAAGTTTATGGTGTCATTCCAAGGGGATCCAGTACCTGTCTGCCTGGGATAATATAACTGACAGACCTCAATGCTTTGCCAGAAAAGGCCTGCCTCTGTCACCCCTGGGCTTCCGGATTCTGGCCAAGGCTCTTCCCATCCCTATAGTGCCTTTTTAGGCTGTGTTCCAAAGACCAAATTACCACTGTAACAGCTACAAATAAATGCAATCTGAGGGTCATGCTGCTCAATTCTAGAAGTCTAAAACTCAAAATGTACTCACTCGAAGCCCTCCTTAAAATGGAGAACATCAACATTTGTGCTGTAACAGAGACCTGGTTCAAAGTAGCAGAAAGCACCCCTGTACTACAAGGCTATAACTCATTCCAGACCTTTCGTTCCCAGAACTTGGACCAAAGCTCCAAAGGCGGTGGTGTTTCCATATTCATAAAGGATGCATACACCTCCCGACTGGTAGCCCAACATAACGCATCAGAGATACTTCAGTTGCAGTTAACATTGGGTAAGACAGCAATTCAAGTCATAGCTATAGGTCCACAACCATGTCCCAAGACTCACACATGTTCCTAAGCACCCTGGAGAATATTAGGGTGAAACCTAACACTCTCATACTGGGCAACTTCAACTTCCCCTCCACTAACTGGGAAAACTACTCATGTACCAATGCACTTGCCCAAAGTTTCCCGGAAATCATTAATTCCAAAGCCCTGGACCAGCTCGTTCTTACCCCCACTAGAGGCAGCAACATCCTTGACCTGGTCATTACTAACATGGGCGACCATTGCTTTACACCAATAGTTAACTCCTCCCTGCTTAGATCCGACCACAAACTAATCACCTTGGAAATCCACCCCCCCCCCCCCACACACACACACACACACACACACACACACACATACAAAGGAAACCACTAAGAAAAGCTTCTCCAAATCTAACTTTGGGCTCTTAAAACAGAGGTGGCTAACTTCACAGCATCCATGCAAATGAAGAATAGTTGCATGACCACAGAATCATACACCAATGCACTGTACGAACACATACACAAATGCATGGATCTCACCATACACAGCAGAACCAAGATGCTCTCCTCCAAAAAAAGAAAGCCAATCTGGTGGTCCTCTGCCATAAACAAACTCTAAAACAGAAGGAAGAAACTGATGTGGAATAAGGTGAAGTCCCAAGACTGGAAAAACTCCCTTATCAGCCTCAACAAAAAGTTGAGATCCCTCATCAAATCCTCAAAAGCTAGCTATGTAAACAGAACTGCAGCAGATAGTAAAGACAACCACAAGGCCTTCTACAGTAATGTAAAGAATCTCTACAGCAATACCCAGATTTGCTCTGAGCTATTGCACAATGGTACCTCCTATACCAATTCAACAGATATTGCCAATATACTGTCCGACAGATTCAGTACCAACTTTATCCCTCTCTTCCCCCCCAAAGGACCAATCACAATACCAGTACATTGCCAGGCACCCAGCATTACTGCTACACAGGTTAAAACAGCACTGTTCAAGGCCAAGAATACAGCTTCTATGGGACCAGACAACATCCCTGGCTGTGTTCTACATGAACTACAGAGTGAACTGGCTCCACACCTGTGTGTCCTGTTCAATCACAGCCTCACCTCAGGCGTTGTCCCTACCGAATGGCACACTGCTACAGTCATCCCTCTCCACAAAGGAGGGGCGACTACAGACCCTGGGAACTATCGCCCCATTAGCCTGCGAGTCTGATATGCAAAGCTATAGAATGCATCATCGTGGACCTAACAAACAAGTATATAGGGAATCTCCAAACTCTGGATCCCACACAGTTTGGATTTGTGAAGGGTAGGTCATGCCTGCTCAACCTGGTCGACTTCTCTGAGTCAGTCACCAGAGCTGTGGATGAAGGCAAGGTGGTTCATACATCCTAATTTGATCTGGTCAAGGCCTTTGATACCATTCCCCACACAGAAATCATAGAAAAACTCAATAAGGTAGACATCAACCCCTATATCACTACGTATGTTGCAAACTGGCTCACAGATAGAACCTACAGTGTGAAAGTAGCTGACTCCAAGTCAGACTGCCAACCAGTCACAAGTGGAGTCCCATAGGGGTCGGTCCTGGGTCCTCTCCTGTTTGGTATCTACTTCTCTGAAGTCCAGGCCAACATGAAGGGGCTCTGGCTGACAACGTTCACAGGCGATTGCAAGTTGGGAGCTATTATTAACTCATATAAAAAGTGCCAAAGTACTGCAAGCAGACAATCCAAAAGGAAAAACCACTTTAATGACAAAAAACAGCAGAGCTTTCGGACATAATCCTTCTTCAATACTACAAACTTATAAAATTTCTTTCATCTTATATAAAGGCCCAAAGTAGTCATGTGGTTAGCAGCCCAAAAATCACATGACCATAAGTATCACTCAATAAGGCAAAGTTAAAACAACACAGATAGCAATGATTCTATAGTACATAACAAAAATTTAAATAATTTAAAATTCAGCTTGCTAATATGATTAATAATCAAAGTTACACATAAAATTCATATTATAAAATTCATATTGTAGAAACAATATACATAATTATAAATTCAATCTACTGAGCTTAACCAAAATTGGTTTAAGGCTCAGCATACTGCTCAAGCCAGGAGAACGGTCACCAGCAAACCTTAAAATCCACTCATATTCTTTAATTTCTAAGAAGTTATTTATATCACCACCTCTTGGGAGGGAAAACAATGTCAATAACCCTGAATTTAAAAACATGATCTTGTCCACAATCTAACATATGCTTATATAAAGCATTTGTTTGACACATCTTCTAATTTCAGACTTATGCTCTGTAATCCTCTCTTTCAACCTACGAGTGGTTTTGCCTACATAAAAGATTTGCATAACACACAGGTAGCCAAATACACTATATGTGTTGTGTGACAAGTAGCTGAAACATAAAATTTAAAAGTTTTCCCTGTTACTGGATGAACAAAAAAGGTCACTCCCTGTGTCAAAAATATCTCCACAGCATGAACAATTGTGGCATTTACATGTACCATACTTAGAGGAAAGCGTTTTCACAATGTTGGTAGAAAAATCCTTATAGCATAATGAATTTTTAAAGGGCTCATGTTCCTATAGGCAAATAAAGGTCTATCACCCAATAAGGCCTTTAGTTCATTTGAAGCCATTAGTATCAACCAGTTCTTAAATATTATTTGCTTTATGGATGGTGTTGTAAGACTATATGCAGTTACATATCTAGTCACGTCCATACGCACATTCGTACTATTCATAGGTAAGGCATCTGACTCCAGTGGGTCAGATAGGAAGGTAGGAGCAAACTTAGTCTTCCTCTCCTGCATCACCTTATCTTTCTCCACAGAGAAGGACATTATCATATCCACTAGCAGAAAAATCCGCTAACATATCCTTTAATTGTAACTCAAAACAGCAGTCATCAGTGTTAAGCCTACTCAACCTTCCTAACTGGGACCTCACAATACCTTTAAAGATGTGTGGTGCATGCATGCTATGAAAGTGGGTGTATCTACCAGCACACACATCCTTTCTATGTGACTTAGTATTCATATGTCCATCCTTAAATATAACTTATACATCCAAAAACACAATTTCAGTCTTGGAACAGCTCATTTTAAACTTTAGAAAGGAAGAAGCTCTATTCAAATAGTCCAAAAACATATTCAATATATCCAAGCTGCCCTTCCAAAGTAGGAAACAATCGTCTACAAAACGTTGGAAAAATCTAATATGTTGTCTATAAGGGTTTAGATCACTCAAAATATGCTTACTTTCCCACTGGTAGAGCACTAGGTTAGCATAGGTGTTGGCTATGGAAGTACCCATAGCCACACCAGTGAGCTGAAGGTATGTAAGTTCATTAAAGAGGAAAACATTATTCTTTAAAACCACATCTAGAAGGCTACACCACGTTTCTATTTTAGCATAATCAGGGTTTGGACATGAAGTCAAAAAATCTCTCAAAAGGTCAATCCCATCATCATTCGGTATGACCGTGAAAAGAGAGACAATGTCCAGAGTTACCAAATAATACTCATTATTCATCATTTGTTCCTTCTCAGTGTCATAGCTTACTCGTAACTTCTGTAAAAAATCAAATGTGTCACGTAGAACTGAATCACAATTATTCAAAAAAGGTTGTAACTGACCATGTAAATAAACTGACAGGGGTTGGTCACCCAACCTGCTCCTGAGACGATGGGTCTCATAGGTGGATCCATGATTGACTTATGGATCTTGGGTATTCCATATAGGCGGGGTGTCACAGGACAAGGAACTGTTAAATAATTAAATAAATCAAGATCTATCTGACCCTGCAGCTGTAAGTCATAGATGACCATATTAACATACGATATACATTTTTTACATCCATGCCAGTGATGCGTTTAAAAGCAGTAGTATCCTCCAGCAAACAGGACATAGTATCTAAGTATTTGTCACGTTCCATGAGCACCACTACCCCTTCCTTATCAGCTTGTTTAATTATTATTTCTTTACAGGAGCACAGATCTTTAAATGCTTTAAACTCATCCAGTGTCAAGTTGTACTCATTCCTTTTACTCTTATTACTACTCTCATACAATTGCCTAATTTGTACTTCACACAAATCATGAAAAGCCTTCACTATTGGTACAGCAATAGGTATAAAAGTACTGAGGCGCTTAAAGCCTCTTTCTACTACAGATGATTGACCAAACAACAACTTTAAGTTTAACATTCTGGTGAATTTTTTCAAGTCAGTTAGTGCAGACACCAGGTCATTTCCACCTGAAGGAATAAAGTTAAGCCCCTTTGAAAGTACTGATATATGGGCTTCTTGTAGCTGGAACGTTGATAAATTCAACGTACCTTTAATTATTTTCGGCCCAGCTTGGCTGTGCCTAAAGGGCTGTTGAGCTTCCTTTTATTAGATGCCTCTGAGCGTACAACTGGGGAATTCCTCTGCGTCGTCGGTCGTTCTTTCACGGTTTCAGGTCGCTCCAGTGAAAAACGCTTTGAAGCAAAACTAAAAGTTAGTTGCTGTGATTTCCTCCCCACCTCATCATTTGTATTTCCAGGTGTTGTGATCACTCGCTTCGGTGTTACACAGGAATAAGAAGCCTCTGCCCCTATGGCTGGCGTTACGTGGGTCAAACCATTCACAGATTCAGATGGGGGGGGTTGTACTACATGCCTTTTATTCTGTTCATTAGAAACTGCATTAACGTCACTAATATCGTCCAAAGTATCCAGGTTACTTCTTGTTTTGACTTTATGAGCGTACGAGTATTCATTTTTGGATCTATTGCTGTTATTTATGGGACATTCTCCCTGGGCCAAGAGAAGATATTCCCTCTGCCAAAATCATTGATGTCACGAACAAGTTTTCGTTTTTTAGTTGCTTCCATTCTGGCATCCAAAGTTTGTAGTCTCCCTACCATGTCATGAAAATGGTTAGACATATTTGAAAAGATAGGCATAGCCAATATATCATTTTCAAGGGTACAAATATCTTTCTTCAGGTCTTCCTCTATAGATAAAAAATACTCATTCATGAGCAACATATAGTCTAAGCCTAATTGGATATTCAGCTGTTGCCACTTTTTTAGCAGCTCTGGGTATGCATTCCCATATGAGGGCATTTTAAGAATACGTAGCCCTCTGGGAACAATCCCTCTGTCCATGTATGCTAAAAACTAAAAGCGTTGCCATTGCAAACGTTTAAAAGTGTTAGCCTTTCTTTCTAATGTTTGTAACACTTTGTTAAATTCAGAGACAGCATCTGTGTCAGGTACAGCAGGATCCACAATTACAGGATTCATTTCCTCAGCAAAAGTTAATAAAGGATTTGTCTCAACATTTATTAGAGACTTAACAGAAACAGTTACACTTGCCATATCAGACTAGCAGGCTGCAAGACGGACCTTGATGGTGGAAAATCCTCACGGCAAATATATAACAAATATAAAAAGTGCCAAAGTACTGCAAGCAGACAATCCAAAAGGAAAAACCACTTTAATGACAAAACACAGCAGAGCTTTCGGACATAATCCTTCTTCAATACTACAAACTTATAACATTTCTTTCATCTTATATACAGGCCCAAAGCAGTCATGTGGTTAGCAGCCCAAAAATCACATGACCATAAGTATCACTCAATAAGGCAAAGTTAAAACAACACAGATAGCAATGATTCTATAGTACATAACAAAAATTTAAATAATTTAAAATTCAGCTTGCTAATATGATTAATAATCAAAGTTACACATAAAATTCATATTATAAAATTCATATTGTAGAAACAATATACATAATTATAAATTCAATCTACTGAGCTTAACCAAAATTGGTTTAAGGCTCAGCATACTATTCAAGCCAGGAGAACGGTCACCAGCAAACCTTAAAATCCACTCATATTCTTTAATTTCTAAGAAGTTATTTATATCACCACCTCTTGGGGAGGGAAAACAATGTCAATAACCCTGAATTTAAAAACATGATCTTGTCCACAATCTAACATATGCTTATATAAAGCATTTGTTTGACACATCTTCTAATTTCAGACTTATGCTCTGTAATCCTCTCTTTCAACCTACAGTGGTTTTGCCTACATAAAAGATTTGCATAACACACAGGTAGCCAAATACACTATATGTGTTGTGTGACAAGGAGCTGAAACATAAAATTTAAAAGTTTTCCCTGTTACTGGATGAACAAAAAGGTCACTCCCTGTGTCAAAAATATCTCCACAGCATGAACAATTGTGGCATTTACATGTACCATACTTAGAGGAAAGCGTTTTCACAATGTTGGTAGAAAAATCCTTATAACATAATGAATTTTTAAAGTTCTCATGTTCCTATAGGCAAATAAAGGTCTATCACCCAATAAGGCCTTTAGTTCATTTGAAGCCATTAGTATCAACCAGTTCTTAAATATTATTTGCTTTATGGATGGTGTTGTAAGACTATATGCAGTTACATATCTAGTCACGTCCATACGCACATTCGTACTATTCATAGGTAAGGCATCTGACTCCAGTGGGTCAGATAGGAAGGTAGGAGCAAACTTAGTCTTCCTCTCCTGCATCACCTTATCTTTCTCCACAGAGAGTAGGACATTATCATATCCACTAGCAGAAAAATCCGCTAACATATCCTTTAATTGTAACTCAAAACAGCAGTCATCAGTGTTAAGCCTACTCAACCTTCCTAACTGGGACCTCACAATACCTTTAAAGATGTGTGGTGCATGCATGCTATGAAAGTGAGTGTATCTACCAGCACACACATCCTTTCTATGTGACTTAGTATTCATATGTCCATCCTTAAATATAACTTCTACATCCAAAAACACAATTTCAGTCTCGGAACAGCTCATTTTAAACTTTAGAAAGGAAGAAGCTCTATTCAAATAGTCCAAAAACATATTCAATATATCCAAGCTGCCCTTCCAAAGTAGGAAACAATCGTCTACAAAACGTTGGAAAAATCTAATATGTTGTCTATAAGGGTTTAGATCACTCAAAATATGCTTACTTTCCCACTGGTAGAGCACTAGGTTAGCATAGGTGTTGGCTATGGAAGTACCCATAGCCACACCAGTGAGCTGAAGGTACGTAAGTTCATTAAAGAACAGCTATTATTAACTCCCCAGGTGATGTTGACATCCTGTAGAAAGGCCTCACTGAGACCAACGTCTGGTGTCAGAACCATGGCCTTAAGCTCAATGCCAAAAAATGTGTCATCAGCCCCTTTGAGAAAAACTAATTTCCCATGAATTACCACATTGATGGTAGTCCGCTGAACACAGAAGACGTTATAAGAGATCTGGAAACACAGGTTGACAGCAACCTCTCTTTTGACCACCACATTGTCACTGTGGTCAAAAAGTCCTTCTATGTGGCACATCTCATTACTAAGGGTTTTGCATCCAGGAAGAAAGATGTAATTGTCTCCCTCTGCTCTTCCCTCATTAGGCCAATGCCCTTTTTGGCATGTACCTCACTAGACAACTGCAACAACTAGAGAGGCCACAAAAGTACCTCACAAAGAGGATCTTAGGCCTTAAACACTTGTCCTATATGGACAGACTCAAAAAACTCCAACTATTCTCTGTCTCATATTGCCTACTTAGAGGTTATTTCTGCTTGACTTACAAAGCCATGTCTGACCCAGCACTGTTAGAAATGCTACATCTAAGGAAATCCCAATCCCTCAGCACCAAACGCGCCAGAGAGCTCAACCTCATTACCACAATCAACAGAGCATACTGGAGGGACAGGTTCATAACCCAGAGACTGCCCATGCTATGGAATAGACTTCCCATACATGTCAAACAGAGCACCTCACTGGCCCTCATCAAGAGAAATCTTGATGAGTGGATGGGAAATAGAAAATTCACCCCAGGGATCACTCCAGTGGCTCTACTCGACAGAGGCACTGGGAACTAATGTCGGGTGGCTCGATGCCAGGGTAATCCTATGGGCTAGGCTTGTAAAGGCTCCAGGGCCATTAGCCTAGTACACACCTATGAACCGATGAACCTATGAACAAAGCTCCGATAAACTCTAAAATTTGAATTAGTTCTAGCTGACATTTGCTGTGATTGATAATTATTCCCAGGTGGGAGCATAACTGGAGTACATAATCTCATGCTTTGATCAGACGATGCCTGGTTTAAGTGGTTATGAGCCAGTCGTCCAAGTAAAAAAACACCTGCAATCCTTGCAGTGTTAAGTGAGCTGCCACTATTGCTAAGCACTTGTTGAATACCTGGGGGCTGTGGTGAGACCAAACAGCAAAGCTCTGAATTGGTAATGACTGTCTCCCAACCAGAACCGTAGGTATCTTCTGGATTGTCTGCTCATCTGTATACGATAGTATGCATACTGAAAATCTATTGAAAATATCCAGTCGTCCTTGCGCAGGAAAGACAGAATGGACTGAACTATAACCATCCAGAACTTTTTGTACTGAACTGACCTGTTCAGATTGCTGAGATCCAAAACTGGTCTCCAGTCTTCTGTTGTCTTCGGTACTAAAAAGAATCTTGTGTAAGTTCCGGACTTTTTCTGTTCTGCAGGAACCTCTTGGATGACTTTTTTTTCTAGCAGCTTTTCAATAGATTTTCAGTATGCATACTATCGTATGAAGATGAGCAGACAATCCAGAAGATACCTACGCTGCTGCTTTCCTTTGACTGAGTGGAACATTGGGAATTTTGTTTATTGTTAATGGAGGGGATAGAGAAAAGGGTATTAGGAAATAATCCTTTACTCCCATGAATCTTTTGTAATCTCTAACCAGGTTCTCTGGTGTAGTGATAAATGAATCCCGACTGCCTCCAAAGGTGGACAATCAGGCATCCTTTCAGGAGCGCTGGTAGGATTTGCCAAAGTGTCTCTGTACTACTATTTCTGCAGGCCTCCCCTGCTGCATGGAGAATGTCTTCCGTTAGAGTTCCCCCTTCTGTCCCTGGGTGAACTATCTCCACATGGATCATGGAATCATGGAAGGGACACAGGGACTTTCTGAACCACATTTTTCGACCACCTCGTTGATTCCTAGAAAAGCTCCTTTGAGGAGTCGAAAAAACATGCCCACAGCAGACAGGGTTTTATCAACCTGCTCAAACATGGACAATGTGTCCTTAACCCTGGGGCTAAATAAAAATCTTCTATCAAAGGGAGCACTGACGAAGGAAGACGTGAAGGGCTCCACAAAATCACACAGGCACATCCAGGCATGCCTCCTAATGGAAGTGCCTGAACCTGCCACCCTTGAGGTACTGTCAGCTGCACGTGAGAAGAGCCTCATGGATTAATTTGAAACAGGCTGTACTGTAGCCAACACTGAGGCAATCAAGATATCTGCCTCAGAAGTAATGGTCCTGGAGAGAGATTTGTTGAGTTCTTTAATCAAATCTCTCTGGAGTCTGGTGAAGTGTGCCAAATAATTCAGCAACCGGAATGCAAAAGTCACTGGAGCATATACATGCTTCCCAAATCTGTCCAGCTCCCTAGACCCCTGTCAGGGGGATGAACAGAGGAACTTTGTTCTGCAAGTTCCTTTCCTGTGGCCACTGCTAAGACCATGGCATCAACCGGTACTCCTCTGCTCCAAAATACCCTATGCATGGGTGGTGCCAGTATTCTGTCTAGTCTTTTGGCAATCTACTCAATGAAGTCAGGTTCCTTCCACACCCATCGAGAGATCAAATCAATGAGCACTCATCAGTGGGTGGCATCACCAGGAGGTAGACAGGCCAGTCTCAAAGGCTTCCAGGAATACTGATTCCTCTTGGGAAGGGTTGTTGACTGACCAACCACCCCTTTGCTTGAAGATCTCTAATATGTCTCCAAATGAGACATTGTCAGGTGGTGATCTGGCAATACCAGCAATGGTAAGTGAAAGTAACTACCTTGAATGTAGAGAAAAGGGAAGAGAAACAGAGAAAATACCAACAATGGTATTTAGGGAAAAATACATAAAAAAATATAACAAGGGCAACAGAGTATTATCTAAAGGTTATAATAATTAAAAATTAAGAATATAAGGAAATATAACAAGTGGTTTTTAATATTACTCACGAAACACTAGTTATGACTTGAGAGCTAACAGTGACCAAAGTCCGAACGGGAAAGTGGCAAACGAGATCTGAGGTATGGAAGGGGACTAGTGCACTATGGGTAAGAGAGAAGCTTGAGAGCTTTCAGTGTTCCACTAGCTGTAGAAAATGGCTGAGTCGGATCCAAGGGTCAGAGCTGAACCCAACGGTTGAGAAATGAATGAAAATAACAACATCGGATAAGTGAATAACCCTAACAGTAATAAAATTTTCTCCTGGGATTCAGAAAGGATTGCCACCAGTAATGAGCCCTAACATGGTTATTTTCCCATTGGCAGTAACCCTGTTGATTCAGAGGCACACTCTTCACAGTGATTCCATATCATCTGTAGAATCACAGCAGTGGGCCATTTCCTCAGCTGAGCCATATGTGTATAATGAATTCTGGGAGAGGAGCCTATGCTAATTAACCATGTGCTCTCCCAAGGAAATGCCTAAGGTAAGGCATTTAACTTTCTCAGCTGTGTAAGTTAGAATCACTGGCTGAGATAATTAACTTTGTCAAAAATTCATGTTCACCCATTACTTTCAACGAGTGAGATCGTTTTAGAGGTAAGTGCTAGGGAATCTAGCAGAGAGACAGTGATAGGGGTTCTGTGTGTGTGTGTGTGTGTGTGTGTGTGTGTGTGTGTGTGTGTGTGTGTGTGTGTGTGTGTGTGTGTGTGGCTGCATGTAAGAGTGCATGGAGAGTAATGAGGGGGAGACTAAACACCAAGGATTGTATTTAATATTTCTACTATCACTTAAAAAGTTAACAGAGCAACAGATTTTGAAGCATGGAAGACGTAATATGAATAAAGAGCACCAGACACCAAGGGCAATTTAATATTAGCATAAGCTGCTTACATTACAAATAGGATTTCAAGCCTTTATTCTTGGGCACTGGAAGCAGCGATTAACAAGGGAATGTATTAGTTTTTTACACTAACTGAGGACTTAATCCAATAACCACTGTTGCATCAGGATATATTTTTTGAACAATAAGAATTATGAAACTCTAATGCCTCGTATTACTGACTGACCTTCATGGTCCATGAGTTATAGGGACAGAACAGGTATGAGGTTTTGTAAAATCAAATAATGTTGGCAGAGATGGAAAGGTGTCCATCTGGAGGGCTGCTATACCTTTAAACAGCTGCGCTCAAGACCACGATGCAGTTTCTGAAAAACAGTAACAATGAAATTCTAATGTTTGGAATTACTGACAGACCATAATCATATGTGATTTATGAGGAGAAGGGGAAAATAAGAGACTACATTACGAATGCTCTATAAATTCAAGGGTAGGTACGAGGTATGGCAGTGTGTGTGTGTGTGTGTGTGTGTGTGTGTGTGTGTGTGTGTGTGTGTGTGTGTGTGTGTGTGTTTGAATATGTGCATGTGTGTGGGAGAGTGAATGGAGAAGCCTGAGCCAATGAGATACATGGGCCGCCAGATGTGGTTACCACAGGAAAGTGCTGGTCAGCACTATGAGTAATACCACATGGTTCATAGATATGCAAATTAACCGATAATCATGTCTTTCCTCATTGCATCTAATATGGCTCTGAATCACTTTACCAGCAAATGCAGAAAGTGCCACTTTTGGCTGCAGCAGTTTCCACACATGCTCAGTGAGCTTTCTGAATCCTGTCCTTTCTTTACACAAAGACTTGATAGCTATCACAAATGGAAAATTACAAAGAAACAGATGAAACCTGAAATCACATCTCAAAAAATATATATGGCTAATCAGAAAACGACAAAAAATGTGATTCTTTTGAAGCTAATTGACTACTAGTACGTTACAGGAGTCTGGCTGGTACTTGCATATTATCGCAATTAGATTGTGAAGTGGCATAATTCCTTATGTTTTCCTGAAAACACTTATTCTAACCTTAAAAGGGGTGTGTACACAACTAAGTAGTACTGGGACACAGTGGGTATGAGGCAGGAAGATGAGAAATGGTCAGATTTTCTGCTCGTGGGTGATGTGCCTCATTGGTTCTGTGAACTCCACAGTAGTACAATGCATTAGAAATCCTGCATTCCTCTTTACAACCTTAGCAAAGGGAAGTTACTCAGTAATATTCTGTCTAACTTTTCATGGGCACTAATTAAGAAAAGCAAAGGTGCCTGGAAGGAATACTGAGTAACAGGCCAGTGATTCCTCAGGATCCACAGTCTTTCTCCCCAGCAGAACTCCTGTGCCAGAGGTGTTAAACATTAACCCGCTTCACAGACAGACTACTGTTTATCTGAACTTGTTTACTCCCAACAGCCAGTTACAGTATTAAGAAGAAGTGCTGTAAATGCTGAAAGATTCTCAGAAATGTCTCCCAAATGTAACAATCAAACATTCTGGTCTCGGCACGTAAAGGGTTTTGAAATGGGCCCGTTGCGTTGTTCAGAATGTGGTGAGTTTCATCCATCGTAACATTAATGACAACTGTGAATCACCATTCATGTGTATAAATCAGGAAGGGATGCACCCCAGGAAGAGGAATTCGCCATTATTCCTCTTCCTATGTAAAAAAACAATCTGATAGAATACTTGTTAAGAGTTTACACACCCCTTCTTAGGTTACTACACATCGTTTCGCGAAAACATTACAACTCATGACAGGTTAGCAATCTGGTTGTGATAATATGTAAGTACCATCTGGTTTTACATCACCTCCTTTGTGGATGTACCTCATTATACAAGAACCTGCGCTTCTCCACTATTTATGACTTAAAACAATACAACCTGTTTTCCAAGAGAAGTATATTCACACAACAATCTTATATTCCAAGTCATTCACTGATAAAAAAATGGAGATGAAGATAGAATTTTTCTGGTACCAAGTCTTCAGTATTCAGTATAATCTCTCTCAGAATGTCAGTCAGAGATATATAACTGTACATTTACTCACTCTCTGATTCATCATGGGAATACATCACTGAAACTGTAATGCTTACTTAAGGGATGTACCTTGGAGGGTGTTATATTAAGTAAGGGAGTGCCGAAGGCTTTGCAACCGCAGGGGGTGGGAGTTCACTTTTTAACATTTTTACAACCAGTTATTGACTCAACAGTCCCTCAGTAAATTAGGACTCAAATAAATGTACCATGATCCTGTCCGGTCACTCTTAGCTCACAATAGTACAATGATCCAGTCAGGGCACTCCTAGTTCAAATCAGTACCAAGATCCAGTCAGGTCAACCCTAGCTCAAGTCAGTACTAAGTTCCAGTCAGGTCACCCTTAGCTCAACTCAGTACCATTATCCAGTTCGGGCACCCCTAGCTCAACTCAAATATCATGATCCAGTCAGGTCACCCCCAGCTCAACTCAATACCATGATCCAGTTAGGGCACCCCTAGCTCAAATCATTAACAAGATCCAGAATGGTCAACCCTAGCTCAGATCAGAACCAAGATCCAGTCAGGTCACCCCTAGCTTAACTTAATACCGTGATCCAGTTAGGGCACACCTTGCTCAACTCAATACCATGATCCAGTCAGGGCACCCCTAGCTCAACTCATTAACATGATCCAGTCTGGGCACCCCTAGATCAACTCAATACCATGATCCAGTCAGTGCACCCCCAGCTCAACTCAATACCATGATCCAGTTAGGGCACCCCTAGCTCAAATCATTAACAAGATCCAGAAAGGTCAACCCTAGCTCAGATCAGAACCAAGATCCAGTCAGGTCACCCCTAGCTTAACTTAATGCCGTGATCCAGTCAGGGCACGCCTTGCTCAACTCAATACCATGATCCAGTCAGGTCACCCTTAGCTCAAATCAGTACCATTATCCAGTTCGGGCACCCCTAGCTCAACTCAAATATCATGATCTAGTCAGGTCACCCCCAGCTCAACTCAATACCATGATCCAGTTTGGGCACCCCTAGCTCAAATCATTAACAAGATCCAGAAAGGTCAACCCTAGCTCAAATCAGAACCAAGATCCAGTCAGGTTACCCCTAGCTTAACTTAATACCGTGATCCAGTCAGGGCACGCCTTGCTCAACTCAATACCATGATCCAGTCAGGGCACCCCTAGCTCAACTCATTAACATGATCCAGCCTGGCATCCCTAGATCAACTCAATACCATGATCCAGTCAGTGCACCCCGAGCTCAAATCAGTGCCAAGATCCAGTCAAATCAACCCTAGCTCAAATCAGTACCAAGATCCAGTCAGGTCACGTCTATCTCAAAGCAGTACCTTTATCCTTTCAGGTCAACCCTAGTTCAAATCAGTACCATGATCCAGTCAGATCACCCCAAGCTTAAATCAATACCATGATCCAGTAATGTCACCCCAAGCTCAAATCAGTACCTTGATTCAGTCAGGACACCCTAAACTGCACTCAGTACCATGATCCAGTCAGGTCACCCCTTGCTCAAATCAGTACCTTGATCCAGTCAAGTCACCCCCAGATCAAACCAGAAGTGTAGGTTTGCAGATCAGTGTTTTTACAGTCACTACTGGGCTCTGCTATTCTTCTTCTGCCTGTTGGACAATGCACTAACTTCGTGCAGCTGCAATATATAGAAGATTGTGATCAGGTTTCCGACTGCAACCACATTATTATGTGTTTCAGACAAAGATGCCAATAAATTTACCTTAAGAACGAGTCTTGAGAGATGAATCTTGGCACCCATGTCAAGAACACATAGTGGAAGTTTATGATGGAAAACCTAATCTGAATTCTTCATAGTGCCTGGAGCTTTATCTTCTGCATGTACTACCAGGTTAGAGAAAAATGGGAAAAAAGTACAAAGTGTTTTTCTGGCTTTGAAAGTTGAGAAAGCCCTTAGCGTGCACTAGCAGTACTCAGTGCCTGGCATGAGACCCACTATTAAGTACCTTTTCAGGTCTGGCTCTACAGTAGCGTTCAACTAGGTTATCTTTTTCCTGATATTGCACAATAATTACAGTGCTACATGCACTACAACTGGTTATTCACCAAGCAAGATGTGTCTGTTGTTGTAACTTTAAATTTTACTGAAAGTATTTTATAGAATTCTTTAATAAACAACTGTTGTAACCTGAATTTGGTATGTACATTGGTTCATAGGTTCATAGGTAGGTACTAGGCTATTGGCCCTAGGGCCTATATAAGCCTACCCAAAAAGGTACTCTGGCTTTCGCCACCCAAAAAAATTATTTTCATGTGCCCCTGTCAAGCAGAGCCACAGAAGTGATCCCCGGGGTGAATTTCTTATTTCCCATCCAATCATCAAGATTTTTCTTGAAGAGTGCTAATGAGGAGCTTTGTTTGACATAGATAGTAGTCTGTTCCAGAGTAAGGGAAGTTTCTGGGACAGGAATCTATCCCTCCATCATGTTCAGTTTATTGTGGTGACATGGTTTAGGTCCATACAGCGTGTAGCTCGGAGCATGTCCAACAGCTCTGGGTTTGACATAGCTTTGTATGTTAGGCAGAGATCGCCTCTGAGTAGGCGATATGCGACGGAGTAAAGCTGGAGTTTTTTGAGACGGTCTGCGCAGGGCATCTGTTTAAGGCCAGTAATTCTCTTTGTGAGGTATTTCTGCGGCCTTTCCAGTTGTTGTAGATGTCTTGTGAGGTACATACAAAAGGGGGCGTTGTACTCTATAATGGATCTAATGAGTGATGAGTAGAGTGGAACAATGACCTCTTTTTTTCTGGATGAGAAACCTTTTGTGATGAGGTGTGCCATGTAGAAGGATTTCCTGACCACTGTGGCAATGTGATTATCAAAGGAGAGACTACTGTCTACCTGTGTCCCAAGGTCTCTTATCACACTTTCGGTGTTAAGTACACTACCGCCTATGTGGTAGTTCATGGGTACAGAGTTTTTACCAAAGGGGATGACAATGCACTTTTTGGCATTGAACTTGAGGCCATGGCTTTGACACCAGGCATCTGTCTCAGTGAGGCCCTTTTGTAGGATGTCCACATCATTAGGAGTTTCGATTATGGCTCCTAGTTTGCAGTCATATGCGAACTTAGTTAGCCAAAGACCTTCTGTGTTAGCCTGTACTTCTGAGAAGTAGATACCAAACAGGAGAGGACCCAGGGCTGAACCCTGTGGTACTCCACTTGTCACTGGTCTGAAGTCTGATTTGAAGTCTGCTACTTTCACAGTGTGGGTTTTGTCAGTAAGCCAGTTGGCAACCCATCTTGTGACATAGGGATTTATACCTAGTTTAGTGAATTTATCTATAATTCCAGAGTGGGGGATAGTGTTGAACACCTTGGCGAGATCTAAATAGGCTGCGTGAACCACCTTACCCTCATCTATGGCTTTGGTGAATGCTTCAAAGAAGTCTATCAGATTTAGGAGACATGCTCTGCCTTTTACAAACCTGAACTGTATGGGGTCCAGAGTTTGGAGATCTCCAATGTCTTTGTTTATGAGTTCCATGATGATACATTCCATGGCTTATCAGACCAGGCTCGTCAGGCTAATGGGGAGGTAGTTCCCAGGGCCTGTTGTGGCTCCCCATTTGTGGAGTGGGAAAACCGTCACAGTGCACCATTCAATGGGAACAAATCCTGAGGTGAGGCTATGACTGAATATGGTACTTAGGTGGGGTGCCAGTTCATTCTGTAGTTCGTGTAGAAGGCAGCCTGCAATGCTGTCAGGTCACATGGATGATGTGTTCTTGGCTTTAAAGAGTGAGGTTTTTACCTGTGCAGCCGTGATTACAGGAACGTTGCATTCTTCTGGTATAAAGATGGGCCCTTTAGGGGATGGGGGGGGGGGTAAAGGTAGCACTGAACCTATCTGTCAGGATGTTGGCAATATCAGTTGGTTCTGAATATTTAGTGCCATTGTGCTGTAACTCAGAGGACATATGAGTGTTGCCATTGAGATTCTTGACATAGCTATAGAATGCTTTGTGGTTGTCTTTAGAATCAGTGGCAATTTTGTTTTCATAACTAGCTTTGGAGGATTTTATGAGGGATCTCAGCTTCTTACTGAGGGTGACCAGGGAGTTCCTCCAATCATGGGATTTTACTCTTTTTTCCAACAGCTTCTTTCTTCTATTGGAGAGTTTGTTTATGGTAGAAGACCACCAGATTGGCTTCCTTTTTTTGGATGATAGCATCTTGGTTCTGTTAGGGATAACATGATCCATGCACTCGTGTAAGTGCTTATAAAGTGCATTTGTGTAGAATTCAGCAGTCGTAAATCTATTGTCCATCTACATGGGTGTCGTGAAGTTTGCCACTTCTGTCTTAAGAAGCATGAAGTTGGCTTTGGAGAATTTTTTTACGGCTGTTGCCCTAATGGGGGGTGGGGGCAGGATGAGGATGTCTACGGTGATTAACTTGTGGTCGGATCTGACCAATGAGGAATTGATCTCTGGTGTGGAACACCGGTCACCCATGTTGGTGATGACCAAGTCTAGGATATTGCTGCCCCTGGTGGGGGTGTGGATAAGTTGATCCAAGGCGTTGGAATTTATGAATGCCACAAAACATTGAGCAAAAGAGTTGGTACTTGAGTAGTTTTCCCAGTTAACAGTGGGGTAGTTGAAATCACCCATTATTAGGGTGTTGGGTTGTACCCTAATATTTACCAATGTATCAAGAAAAGAGGAGTGGGAATCCTGGGGCATGGTGGGGGGTCTGAAGCAAGCTAAATTTGGATTGCGGTCTTGCCTAGAGTTAGTTGAACTTGGATAATCTTGGATGCATTATGCAGAGCAACTAGCTTGGATGTGTGGATATCCTTAATGAATATGGACACGCCTCCGCTTTTAGTGTTTCGGTCCAGGTTAGGTGGCCGAAAGGTGTGGTATGAATTATAGCCTGGTAATGCATGGGTGCTCTCTGGAGCTTTGAACCAGGTCTCTGTCATTGCACAGATGTCGATGTTCTCCATTTTAAGGAGTGCCTCGAGTGAGTGCATTTTGAGGTTTAGACTTCTAGCATTGAGTAGCATTACCTTCAGATTTTACTTACCTGTTACTGTGGTGAATTTGTCATTTGAACTTTGCCTAAAAAAGGCACTATAAGGGGTGGCAAGAGCCTTTGCCAGTATGCGGAATCCCAAGGGCGACAGGTCCAGGCCATTTCATGCAAAGCATCGTGGTCAGTCGATCATGTCATCCCAGGCAGACAGATACTGGATTCCCTTAGAATGACAACGGAAGCTTAGCCAATTGCTGAAGTCAATCAACAATCAGCAAATTGCACCTACTTATTGCCTTAATATACCCTCAATGCAAAATTTCTGGAAACGCTCAAAATGCACTCTCACTCGAGGCACTCCTTAAAATGGAATGCAGAGTAACATGACAAGATTTTCAGATTTTTTTTCTCAACAGACCAAATAAACTCATACATGGTTGGTTATAACTAAGAAATGAGCACAAGACAAATATAGAGTTATGCCTAATTGTTTTTAACTTCTCTGAGGCAGTTAGTTATTTATAAGAAACAAATAAGACTGTTTCAGGCTGCAGTAATAGTTTAATGAACTCCGGCTAGATGTTGCTTAGATTTCTTCAGCTCAATTTAAAGGCAGGATTGCCCAGAAACACTAAAACAGCTGCATTTAAATCAAAACAGTGTTTTCATGGCTTCACACTATCAAAGATTTAGAGGTGGCATGTTTAACAGTAAATATAAGTTCCACACATACACAAAATAGCAAATTAGGACGTTGTTGAGTATGACTGATGGAACTATGCCTACTGTGATGACACGTTTTATTAACGAAGTCCTAACTTAACCCAGCCTTATAAAAGTTCCATACATTGCTATGTGTCCACTATGATACAGAGTTTACCTTTTATCTGAAAAAAATAAAGGCATTCAAAACCAGTGTGCGTTTCATGCTAGAAATGGCATATTTCCAAGCTTAGTTTAAAAACAAGCTCAATGTAACTTTTTTTTTCATTTGGTTGACTGGTTTGAGAAACCTTTTTTCTTGAAGACATGGGCCAAATCAAACATACACACACAAAGAACAGTTTGAGGAACATATAAGGGAATATAACTGATATTAATATAATAGTGGTTCATTCCAGTGCACATCTGTAATATCAAGATGTAATAAGTGAACCAAACAGTATAAATCACACTGGTATACAGATATTCCAATGCAACTAGTCTGCGGGGTGAGGGTCAGTAAGATACCAAACAACCATCCAAGACACTTGCGGAAGAAGGCAAGTCCACTCCAAGTACTGTAGTTCCTTTTCTTTACTATAGCACAAGCAAAAATAATAAAAAAAATACAGAATGTATATAAAACAACTGTGAACATAAAGCGCTTTTCGTCCCACCTGGTGGTGAGACTTCTTCAGGTAAAGCTTTACCTTTATTTATATATTTTTACCATATTTATATATAGATATCTATAACTTTTTATCTATATATAGCTATTTACATCTATCTTTATATATATATATATATATATATATATATATATATATATATATATATATATATATATATATACACACACATATATATATATATATATATATATATATGTGTGTGTGTGTGTATATGTGTGTGTGTGTGTGTGTAGATATATATATATATATATATATATATATATATATATATATATATATATATATATATATATATACATATATATATATATATATATATATATATATATATATATATATATATATAGATACACACACACACATATATATTTGTGTATATATATATATATATATATATATATATATATATAGATACACACACACACACACACACACACACACACACACACACACACACACACACACATATATAGATGCATACATATATATATATATATATATATATATATATATATATATATATACATACACATACATATATATATATATGCATACATATATATATACACACACACACACACACACACATATATATATATATATATATTTTTTTTTTTTTTTTTTTAAGAGATGCACACATATATAATATTATATATGGATGCTTCGTTACAGAATATCACAGGCTTACTGCAAGAAATGCAAACGTGTAAGGGGCGCCTTTAATTGTACACCATTTGCATAGTACTTGCGTTAAGCTCGCTTAGTAAGGTAGTTGCTTACGTGGGTTTTGAAAACAGACACTGAGGAGCTTTTGTCTAGTAACTAAGTTAGTATTTCATACGGGATAGGCTATGTTAGAAAATCACTTCTCAGTGCAAACCAGAATATAAGATGGTGTTTATAATGGAATTCCTCCTACATTTGTTTACTGAATGGGGTAAAGGTGGGTTTAAAAACATGAAATGTTGGATCAGGTGACACTGCATGGGCAGTGGGGTGATTTGGAGATTCTTCTAGACATTAAATAACTCTACTGTCAGCTATGCCTGAAAGCAAACATTGCATCTAATGATTCCAAAGCCATCAAAGAGCAATTTCCTTTCATTTTTGGAAACACATTGCAATATTCTGTAATATATTACTGTTTGCTGTGATTGGTTATTGTGTAACATGTGATATGTGGGGTGTTGTCTGTCTCTCTTCATTTTTTGTTTCAAGGAAGTCTTGTAATAAAACGACAAAAGCACTTAACAATATCCTGGCCGTGGTTCCTTTTTAGTTGTGCTGTTTGTTTTATTTTACTTGATCTAGTCTCAGAGATGTCATTCCTGGCCTGAAATACTATGATCTATGGTTCTACATCTGCATGAAAGCAGTCTGCTTGAACTCAGGTGATCTGGAATTTGTATTTCTAATGCAGCACTACCCTAAGCCAACCTACTTTGTCATTTCAGCTCCATATCACAAGTCTTTGGCTTTCATTGCACTCAGCAAGGAGTCCAGAAAAGCTGCAAAATTTGGCAAGAAGATACACTCTTCTGCCATCTTTACCCTCTGGACAAATAACTACATTTTCTATGTTGCCAGTTTTAGGCTTGTCTAATCTCATATCTAAAGTTTATATTCTTCCAAGAATCTCCACACTAAACTGTCATTAAAACATGTAAATGTCAGAATGGTCACCACCTGAAAGTAATCAAACTACATGGCATTTGTTGGGTGACCAAACACATGATGGACACAGCATATCAAGACTCTTCCAAAACACACAAGGTTTGTACACTTTGCTATTCTGACAACTCTATATTTCAATATAGAGCTGCCAAACTTGAGTTGTCCTTCACACTAACAGCATTTACTATACATGAGGATTTTGTGGAGATCCTTCAAAATAGAAGCCTCCTATACTTAATTAATCTGATTTATGCTGGCACAGTTCAGTTATTCTGAACCTCTTGTGGGCCATTTTCAGTTCTAGTTCTTTGACGTTTCATAAACCAGAAATATTCATCACAACTTTTTCTACAAAGGCTATTCTAGACTCTAATTCCTGAAGGGTATTCTAATCACTGAATTAAAAAGAGAAGCTTCAGTCCATAGCAGTGTGGATGAAACAGAAAAAATTGATTCTGATATGCACTTGCTCAAAGTCATAGAGGAGGAAGGAATCAAACCCTGTGTCCTGGACTAAAGGAAGCAGCTTATTAACAGCAAAGCGCTCCGCTAGACCTCTAGACTGAAGTTAACCTTAATCCTCTTTCATCTGACAGACCTGATGGTACTGACTTCAAGGGTACTTAGCCTTTTTCATTTTGTTCATTGTGTGGCTTCACATAAGAATATTGAGTAGATGGCATGGTATCCATGGCTGCATAGATACTACAATCTGGTTCTGGATCCCTTCCACTATTCTTCATGTAACTTGACCTCTCTCAGAATCATCTTTAATGTAACCACACCCTGAAGCAAAGCTTTAACTTGGAACCTTCTGTAGAGAGATGGGTAGTGGACCCCCCCCCCCAGAACATTACAGTCCAGCAATATGGACTACACATCAGTTCTTAGTGATTTGCTAATTCTGAAGAACTACAATAATCTGGAATCCCTCCTGTAAGTATAGTCACACAGGTGATGGCATGCTACTGAGTAGAAAAAGGGGTAACACTATCATATTCCCTTTCTAGGCAAACTAAGTCTAGAAATGGGCTTTAGATCACAACAAACCATGCTCCTAGGTCACCTCTGGAAAATGACATTTGCTTCCAAAGGGCTTACCCATTTAATATAATAAAATATCTCAGAGTCTTCTTTCCTATTCAAATGGTCTACAACACCCATATTATATCTTTATGTTTTCTCAGACCTCATATGGGAACAGCAACAGTTTTTCTAAGCCCTGGTCACAACTTTTTATTTCACATTCACATCCTTCTGGTGATTTTCATCCAGGCATATTCTAGCAGCTTGCTGTCCCTCTTCCTGTACAGCCTCCATGAGTGCATGCAATGCCTGACTACAGCCCAGTATGTTAGGAACACTGTCAATTTTATTCTGAAATTTGTGACCTGGCAAATACAATTCTGTTTTGTGCTGCCATGACCCTCTCACTCTATTCCTAATAATACAGTGCAGTTATGATTTGATTTTTACAATCAGCCAGCAGGTTTTTGGGTGGAGGGAGGAAAACAAAGTACCTGGAGAAAAACAATGCTGACATAGGAAGAACATGCAAAACTCCATGTAGACAGTGACTGGTGGTCAGAATTCAACTCCAAATACTGGACCTGTGAGCTTAAAATTTAAAAGCTAGCGGAAAAGACTAGAAATACTGACTCAAAGATTCATAGAAGATTCAAAGAAAAGTTATTGTCATTTAGGACCACACAAGTGCAGCCTAAACAAAATTACAAATGTCAGCTCACGAGAGAAATGCAGTGCAAATAACATGGATACAGCGGTATCGGAGAATAACATAAAAAAGAAAATAACACATATGCCATGCAAGGGGTAGTTCACATTACATAAGCACACTCAATACCCATTATCCAATGACAAATAATAAGTAAATACCCACCATCAAACCCCTTCACAGTTCAGATAGAGAATAAATACAGATTTGTAAATAGCAACTGTTTAGTTACCATATTGCACTTGTTAACCTTAGATGTGACTCAATATAGTTGAAATGAAGGTGATGAACTGGCACTGAATCTGTGATAACCTGGCAGGCTTCCAAAAAATTCATTCAATAACATTTTTTTGTCAAGAGAAGCAAGGGTACCAAGTACAGGATTACTCAGTTTTAACATGGAACTTTTTTCAGCTCCTAATTTCTTGGGAAGGTCATTACTGTTGATCTGTTACTCTTGAACCAACTCAGTTAAACTTCAGTTCGATGCTGAGTACTTACACATGAAGACAACAATCAATTTACCTTCATATGGGAGGCCCCAGCCACTTAGCAAATACAGCATTTCTGTTACACATACAGTGAATCCATTAACAGCACTGGCAATCAAGGCTACCAAACAGCAAACTGGAGAGTTAATACAGATTTGGAGACTGAACATATGATTGATTACATGATCTCTTCACTGGTTGGGAGATGCTAATAATTAATTAATTAATTAATTAATTAATTAATTAATTAATTAATGCTAGGCAAATGTCTTGCACCTTATATTGTTATTATACTCCGACATATGTCATTACCTGTCAGACTGCGTCATTGCTATAAATACTCTGTGTTTTTTCTTTCCTCTGAAATGCTAGATTATACTCTTATATTATGTGAAATTTTGCTTGCCTGAATATATCGAGCCTTCCTTGTGATATATACTCTGACATATAGGTCATTTCTCCTGTTGAACTGTGTCTTTACTATAATTATACTGTTTCTTTTTTCATCTGATATGCTAGATTGTACTCTTATATTATGTAAATCTCATATGTCTGAATATATGGAGCTTTTCTCCCCGGGCCTTGGCTAAAAATGGGCATATACCCAGTCGGACTTTCCCGGTCAACAAATGTAAAATAAAAAAAAATAATAAAATAAATTACTAATCTGGGACACAAAGACTACAAAATAAATCACTTGGGATCCACATAACAATATAAGCACGCCTATATCTACACAGCAGATGCATTAAGTTTCTGCAGTGCCAACATGCAATTTTCTAATTAAAAGGTTGCTTATTACTATACACTTCCAATGTGTACTCCATTCACTTCCAAACTGAAGCTTCACAGAACAAAGTGTTCCTTACTTAGGTGTAAATAAAAAGATTTCAGCAGACATGAAGCCATACAAAGAAAAAAGTTCAAAGACTGTCAGAACAGAAAATGACATTTAATAATTCTGACACAAGAAAAGAGAGACATCAACTCAGTGATTTTTTCTGATAATAGGACTTCTTGAATTTTCTCTGAGAGAATATCCCATTAAGTGAGTCAGAATGCTCTACTGAATCTAGGGCATTTATAACACCAAATGTGCTTTGTATTAATAAAGGCTGTCAAAAATTGTTAACATGGGTGCTATTTCAGGCACAGTTTGCTTTTAAAAGTTACATCAAATTTCTTTTAGTCTAAATGCATACAAGCACACAATACGAGTGAAGCGCAATAATAAATGAAAAGAGCTTTCAAAATCCAGTCTGAATGGCTCTCTCAGATTCACTTAAATTGATAAAAGATAGATATCTAAGCTGTACAAGGGTGGTCAACATAGTGTAAGACAGAAGATGACTATTAGACACCCAAAATAATTAACTGCAGGAGAAAATATAAAATTAGTTATTAAACATATACAGAATACTTATGTAAGGTAAGATGGAATAAGACAACTAATAATTAACTGTAGGTAAAAATGTGAGACAAGTTATTAAAAAAGATACAAACGTATTTTTTTGATATGTCAACCATTTCAACAAAATTATTTATTTTGCTTAGTTAATTAAGCAATTGCCCTCACTTTCAAAAGTATGCTGTGATATAATGTTCCTCAAGGAACTCCTTGTACTCTATAGAAATATGTACCACTCTCATTCCCTATTTCTGAAATGAGAGTACATTTAGAGAATGAATAACTGTATAAAGTTCTGGCTGCTTAAATTCAATGCATTTCTATAAAAAATAATGTATTGGAGAGGTAAGCCAAAGAAAACAAGAAACCGTGCAAACCATGCAGAAAGGAGTAATTGCAATGTAAACTGTTAGAGCCCTCAGGTAATCATTTCTAGTAACCTGAAAGTAGAAATACTGTGTGAAAACACAATAAGAAAGCAAAGACAGTGATAACAGGGAAACAAAAGGGGAAACACTACCAGTAGAAAGAATGAAGTCATTGTTCACAGCACGGTTTAAAGAAGTGAAAGCAGTTCTGCAGACTCCAGTAAAGCACACAGGCAGAAGTCATATAAAGATAAAATAATCAGTAAAAACTGCAAGAAAGACCCAACCAAACTAGAGTCTTCACTGTGCAATACCTTAAACCTCCTGTACCAGAGATCCGTGGGATATATGTAAATGACCTCTTAAGGACATACCAGTGTTTCTGCTATGTAGCTACTTAACATCCAGGACTTTTTACTTTTTAAGTCTTTACAGGCATGTTCAGGCCAATAAAGCCAAACTCGACTAGCTGTAGACATGAAAGCTTTGGCTTTTTATGACCTTGACAGCACAGCATAAGTGGATTGTTTCACCTTAAACAGAGTTTAAAATAAAGCCTGATGCCCATAAACTGACGTATACGTACATGATCCCAACCAACAACCAAAATTTAAGGGTAAAAAGGTCACACAAAGACAAGCCATTCAGTAAAGACTGCAAGAAAGCTCCAGCCAACCTACAGAATTCACTGCATTATACTTTAAACCTCTGTAGTAGAGGCTCATGGGATAAATGCAAATGAGCCCTTAAAGACATACCAGTGGTTCAGCCACATGGCTTCTGAGCACCCATGACTTTGTTTTTTAAGTCTATATGGATATGTTCAGGCCAATAAAAGCAAACCTCAATAGCTGTAGATGCGCATATTTCTGCCTTTTTCGAGACCTTGTCAGTACAGCATAAATGTACTGCCTGGCTAAACTTTAGACACACAGAGTTTAAAAATCAAGCCTGAACTCCATAAAAACTAAATGTATGAGTACTTCAAAGGGCATTTCATGGGTACTTTAGTTCCTGGATCATTATACCAAACAATTACTCACAACTTCAAGAACAACCAGTCATGTCACCACAAAAGTTATTTAGTGGGAAACAGACTTCCAGAAGGCTACTTTGTGAAACCTGCTGAAAGCAAAGAAATCTGTAAGCTTGGCCATGGCCCAAGCATCAGTCATACCTTAGCGCCAACAAAGTGTTTTTAAGGAATTTAGCTGCTAGAATAACGTTTAGCACACATTTTCTTGATGTATTTAGCTTGTGAGCTTCTGTACATCACCCCACCTCCCTCTTCACAAAGTTTGCCTTAAAAGTATTTTCTAAACTTCAAACATCATAATTTTTTAAATATTAGATTTTTAGAACACTTTCAAAATGAGCAGAGTAGCTTAAGAATACATTTACAATATAAGGACAATTACTGATGTATACAGTTCTTCCACTTTAGTGATTTGAACATCATCTTAAAGAAACACATTATCATACCATGCACATTCTTTAAGAGTGGATGGTTTCTTTATAATTCTTTGTGACCTTTTAGGGAAAAGTATAATGTTGTCAAAATTATACTCAGATGAAAAGCCATCAGTACATCATGCATCATGTATTTTAGTAGATGAAAAATCTATATTATCCAAGTCCTTAAAGTAAAGATTCAGAAATAAACAATGCCTAGCCAAAGATACTTACTCTCCATTACTTACAAACAACAAAGGACCATCTATATGTCATTCCCAAACTATGGATCAGGACTATAGAAGGCTATTTTTTTCTAGCTGAACTGTTTAGGAAAACTGACTGTTCTTTCTGTAAAATGCACTCTACTTCCTATCTTCTAGAATCTTTATATTGTTTCATTTTACATCTTTGGAGAAAGTTTATTTTCCTCACTACATCATCCGACATATCTCTTGATTCACTAATAAATACATTTTTGTTTTTGACTTTATATTTGTAGATAAGGCTAACTGCCCCGGTGTTGAAGGTACTGTACTCATGAATCTTATTAACATGCTGAATAACTGATGTCTCTTTGATATTCCACTGACATCAGTACATTATTATATTCTTCTCTAAATTAGTCATGAAGGTTTCGACCATGTCATTTATCTATGATCATAATGGTGCCATAATTCTCTAAATAATTTATTGCATGTCACAAAACTGTTTAAGTTGAATGCTTCTAAATAGTGGAACACTATCAGATATAGCACTAGGGGACATACAAAAACCTAAGAAAATATTGTCCAAATAGCATCACTGGTTGACACAGACACTACAGGCTTTACAACTGGAAATCTGAAGCACTCATCTACCAGTACTAACAGTCTCAGTTGTTAATTGGTCTTTAAAAGACTGCATTTGTGTTCATACAAGGTACATTGGATAATTCTGATATATGGCAAGGAACATGGTAAGATTCCTTGTTATACAATGGCCTGGGCTCTTTGTACTAAATATCCTTCTAACACGTTCAAATACTCTTTGTCATGTCCTGCTCTCTTCCTTGTCTTGTAGCTGTGGTATCATTAAATATCTTTGGAGAATGAGCGAAGAGTACACTGTGCCTTCATTGGAGATCAAACATTCTCCAACATGGTGTTAATGTACAGGCAATGCCTGCTAAAACAATTGTGCTACTTCATGGCACCACATTAAACTGCAGTGAAGCTCAGACAGAAAGGAAGCACATCTCTGCCACTTTTATGGTCACTACGCAATGCTTTGCCATTTTGGGAGTTTAAAACAAAAAAAATATATTGTGTGTGTGTGTGTGTGTGTGTGTGTGTGTGTGTGTGTGTGTGTGTGTGTGTGTGTGTGTGTGTGTGTGTGCGCGCGCGCACGCATGCACGTGTGGACATTAAATACTTACAAACCTTAAATTTTAGATGTAAAATACTTCCTCCAACAGCAATTATCTATACTACAGCAACTTTGAGACATTAAATGGAGAAACTATTTTACATCAAAAATGTAAAAAAAATAAATATATATATATATATATATATATATATATATATATATATATAGTAATTAATACACACCAACTTAACAGATAGACCATTCTCTAAGAGCAACAGTGTCCTCCAGGGTGTGTATTATTGGGGAAATATTGCCCTTCCATGGGATCAAGAAGCACACCTCTGGCAGCGGTGTGCCTCACAACACCACTGTGTCAGTATTTTCACAGTAGCACACATCATGTATGGCATTTGTGCTTGGGAATGGGTTCTAAGGATAACTCAGCGGACATTATCGTGTTCTTTTCAACATATGAAAAGTTGCTGCTTTTGGTTTCTCATTTATTTTGGCATCTGCCTTATAAAAGCTTTTCTGCAGCAGCAATAATGTGAGTTGCAAGTACAGTTTTACACATATCTTTGCAATTGTGCCTATAATTTTATTTTTTTTTAATATATCACTTGTTTTTAAGTTTGTTGACACTAGATTCTGCTAAATATTTTGTTTTTAAGTTTGTTGAGACACTAGATTCTGATAAAAATTTCACTTCAGTATAAATAATACTTTATCCTATAGCTTTCCAAACAATTATTCAAGTTGTAAAATATCGTATACTTATTACCCAGGTACAGGACTTCAGAATTCAATTACAACATTATACCTCACATATAAGTAGAGCGTACCAGGCATACATCAGAAATTCCATGACTACATTAATTTTCCAGTTTTCAAGACTCATTCTTTTAGTTACCATAGACGCACGTATAATCTTTGATATATGTTTCTGCTACACCCATCTCATACATTTAATGAAAGGAGATCACGTACAATCAACAATTTGGTCATTAACAGTCTTTAACTGCTGTGCATTCTTCTAATTCCACCATTTTGAATCATAATATAATTCCACCAGCAATCTGCAAGATTTGCTGTTTGATATTCACAGTGTCAACATACTGGAAATATGGTAGCGGTCATTACAAGAATTCTCAGTAGTAAAATATGTATCATGTAACTTGTCTTCACAACAATTGGTTAAGTATGCATTGAAATAAGATTAATACAAGCTTTAGCAAATTCTTTTAACCACAGATTCTCATCCGTCATATTTAGCCCACTTCTGCTTACCTATAGTTAATATTTTTTAGCTGACTTAAACTTACCTAGTGAGGGTAATGCAATTTTGGAAGGCCAACTCTCTACATGAACTTGTTAAATAGTTTCTTACACAGCGTAATCTATGCTATAGTAGGTGGATCCAATATGCTGTTTAAAGTCCACTAATGGTGACGTACATTTTAAAACACTCACTGAGTTCATAAATGAAAAATATCTGGAAATAAGTGAATTGCAGGATTTTTAATTAGTGAAACATCCAGTTTTCTTCTGACATGTTACACATTGTGTAGAGTAAGACAAAGACATCTTATCCCAGACATAACTGTTTTTTCATCTATTGCATTTATAGTTTTCCTTGAACCTAAACCTAACAATTTTCACTTGATGAAACTGATATTAAAATCCACAATAGCATGAAATTTATCAAAAAAATTCTGACAGGAAAAACAAATGTGTTTGTAATTTGTAGATATTCTAATTAAATAACCAGCATAAACTATCACTACGTAAATCATATTCTCTATCTTTTTACAATGTACAGTTGCATCTTTCATCCCAGTAAATGGGTCTGTAGACAAAAAAAAACAGTGTTTTTTGCAAGTGAACACCCTTACCTAATCCTATTAATATTTATAATGCTACCTGACAATGTGTTATAAAGAAAGCATATGTGCACTATAAAAATTCTATGCCTCTCATACCTCTCAACTCTCCATGTTTTTTGCAGAATGTCCAGATTTTTGCCTGATATTTTTTGGTCTGTTCTTCATAAAAAAAATATTTTTTTGACAAACCACTGGGATGATCTATGGATTAAAGTAATTAAATAATGACATGCATTTGAGTTTCAGATTTCATATCCTTCAGAAAATGCATGCTAATATAAATCCTGTTATTCTAGCAACTTTCTAAGTTGCTAAGAGCAATATTTAAAATGTGTCCCTATTTTTGGGCCTTTGTTCCCCTATTTTGTCAGGCTTTGTCCAGATTTCTTGAGCTAAGAGGTTGAGAGGTATGATGCCTCTACGTACAGTGTCTGTAACTTTGTAATGTTGCAATATCTTCCATATGTATCTTCTGTTGAGTGAATCAAAACTTCCATAACATGATATGCTAATACACTTAATCAACAAGGTTCCTTTACAAGATTTTTGCAAAAGAGTGTTAAGTGCCTGTAATAGTCTGCATGATCTAGTACATGTCTTGGGCAAAACCCATATTGGGAAGAATGCAAAGCTGAATGTAACTTATCAAGTAGTTTTTTATTTAATGTTTTAGCACAAATGCTATAATTGATATTCAACAGTGAGATTGCTGTATAACGATCAATACCATTCCCTATTTTCTCTAACATTATAGCCACCTTCTGCTTCTGGTTCAGAACCATAAATATCTATAGCAGCTAGATATAACAGTGCGTACAGCAGTTCAGTAAAACACTGGTAAAATTCAATTAGAATCTGATCCTGGCCTGGGGCATTATATTTTTTTAATGCTTTAATTATGTTTGAATGTTTACAATTGCAAAATCCATTTTATTGAGCCAAGATCTTTCATTTTAATTGCTGTAAGCAAATGATCTAACATAAATTCAACCCAATAGCCTTATTCTATACCTTTTTCAAAGAAGGTGCAAACATATTGGGTTGGAATATCTTCTGAAACATATTCACCCATATTTCTAAATTTTTGCCTCATATTTTGGTCTCTTCTTCATAAAATTTCTGACTTTCTGACAAACCATTTAAGACAGAAGCCACTAAATAATGCCGTTTTTTTGGGCTTTATAAGCTTCAGAAAGTGGATGCTAATGCAAAACCTGTTAGTCTATCAACTTTCTAAGTTTATAATGGCACTATTTAAAATCTGTCCCTGGTTTAGGGCCTTTGTCTTCTAATTACTCTGGCTTTGTCCAGAATTCTTGCACTAAGAGGGTGGGAGGTATACATTCACCTTTTTCATCATGAATTCAAATGTTTCCAAGACTTTTCTTTACTGTACGATCTGACTACTTTGCATACTTATCATGGTATATCATTTCTTTTCTCTACAGTAAACATTTGTTTTCTACTATTTCACATTCTAGCTGAACTCTTGTAAATAATAAGTTGTCTAAATTACCTCCTACATAAGATAGCTGACAGCTATGTTCCTTACTACACCATCAAGTTTCTTATCTATTTCAGCCATTTCAGTAAGTGATATGTCTTTAGTAATTCTACATGCATCTAATTCAATGAAAATTTAAGATCGAATAGCTTCCTATTTAACAGGAAATGAGATCAGCTGATTCGCATTCTGTGGCCAAAAGGTCACAATAGCCTTTCTCATATACCATATTAGATCGTTGTCCTCTAAAATGTGAGCAAAACTAAAACTAAATAAGCAAATAAATAAATTAAAATGAAGATAATGTCTCTTAATTATAGGGCTAGCCAATCTATAACAGTATTTCAATAATTTGTGATCTGACCAATGAAAAGAACGTTGAAATAACCACATATATCAATAATTGTCTTGTAACCAATACATAAAATCATTGTTTTCAGTCTACCAGGATGTGACAAATGAGTAAAGTCAGTTTGTAGGAAGTAATTAATGCATTTTCTGTACTTCAAGCATGTCTTTCCATAAACCTTTGTAATCATCTACCATGGCTGCTTTGATATTGTATATACTAAAAACTTGAAATAGTTTACCAGGTTTTAAAGTTGTTCTTGAAAAACCTTATTTTCAGTATTCAAGCTAGTGCTCAAGCTTGATACCTGGGTCATCTGACCTTTCATTATGCTGCCAGACATGTGAGGTGGGTGCATACTTGTTCTATGTAAATACATATTTTTTCTGCCACCATTAATGTAACTACCCCCCCAAACACACACAGTCACACATTACTTCGTAAGTTAATTGATATACAGCTGCACTACTCCGAATATGCAGTTTATGTAGTAAAAGAACAAATGATTATGAAAAAAGGTGATCTTTGCTAGGAAAAAGGTTACAGACACAAGTGGAGGGTCAAAAGCTCAGGTCTTCTTTGTGTTTCATTAGGTAGAAACAAATACCCTGGCTCTCTAGTGCTCATTACATAGTTAAGAACTAAAAGAATTCCTGAAAAGCCATCAGAATGTGTTGGCAGTGGAAATACTGAAATGTTCTTTACACAGAAAGTTGGGATGCCAGTACCAGTAGTGGTGGTGACTATAAGGCTGAAATCATAAACCCTATGCCCTCCAGCTAAGTGTAGCACCTATGATAGAAGTCAGGAGAGGACAGTATCAATGGAAGTATGACAACTGCAAATACTAAGAACCAAATTTAAGTGCACTGGAGTGGACGTGTCGGAGATAGATGAGGAACCATGCACTGCCTTGGCAGGGGTCATGAAGAGGTTTCTAGCATGAAGGCAAGTAATCACAGTGCTTTCACCTTTTAAATGCCTGGACTACCAGTGGCCCAGCTGCTGAAGAAAGGCAGTGAGTGATAAGTTTGACTATTCCATATCAGTCTGTAAAATAGTGGATTTCATCTAAGAAAAATGTCCTTTGTATCATGTCTATGTAATTTTTTTTCTTCCCAAGAGAACTGTCATTTTTAGTATGAGGCACCATCTCTTGGATTTTGACTCTGGTGTTAATGTATGTCAACAGAAGAACATTTTTTTTTCATTATTTTTTATTCCTTTGATTCATTTGTATATTTACCTGGCAGTTAGCACAAATAATTAAGGCCATGAGCTGTAAAAAAAATGCTTCCTGTAGTCCAAAGTTTAATTTCCTCAGTGTCCATTTTATGACTCTTACCAAGTCACTTAACCTAACAATGCTTCCAGGATGACCTTGAAAGGAGACTCTTTAGTACAGTGGGTTTACCCAGTTAACAAATAACTTAAATAAAATAAAATAACATCCTTATTTAAAGACTCATTCTGTAGTACATTACAATGGACATGATCCCTTTAATACATTGCCTAATGTCCAAGTAAAATTTTTGGTGGGCTGTTCAGGTTAGATCCTCATTACAGTTGTGCCTAGGCAGAACAGAATGAGGAAATGACAGACATCCAATGAGCTTCACATAGTCCTCAGGCTGACACAATATGTCAACAGCTAAACAAAAGGCACTTTCAATATAATGAAGCTGCCTGTTAAAATTCCAGGTTCTGTAAATGTGATCAGTGGAACAGTGAAACTCAGAGCACAGATGTGAGGGAAACTAAACCAAGTATGAGACTGCTGTGTCTCAGAGCAATCCCCCTCCTCCAAGGTACAGTGATCTTAGCGTACATAATGCTGTGGGTGGGTGCAGGGCACAGACAGTCTGCAAATTCACTGATATTTGTCTAAACTGGTTTATTTCCTGAAGTGTCAGGATTCACAGGATGAGGCCTTGCACTTTAGATAGAAAGCCCAATGACTGCCAATGGAAGAGGCTGAAACAGTGCAGTGGTACAACAAAACATGCAGAAACGTCTCCTATACACAGGTGCTGACATGAATGAAGAAGCACATCTCGCCACCATTGTATGACAGCAAGAAGAAAAATACTAACAGCCAGACAACCATCAATACTCCATTTTGTATCTACTGGAGAAGTCTTTTAAAGTTAAACCATGGCCTATGAAGAAGCCTTCAGTTGCCCAATTTGCTGAATTTTGCCTGAAAGCAGACCCAGGTGACAAAGTGGAGTCAGTGATGCTTTTACTTTTTATGGTGGTATTTGTATTTTCCATTTCTTATCATTCTATTAAAAATACGGGACAGACAGACCCATGGAACAATACACCCATCTTCATCATATCAAGAGCAACTGAGTTGATGTTTATGCACCCTGGAAGCCACAAGCCTGGCTTTACATACATTAGACATTCCTCTTGCATTCATATTTATCTTTTAACACCTCTAGGTTGTGACACTGTCTCCAGCAAATCTATACTGGCTCTTAGAAATACAGTCCAAGCATTGCATCAAAATGAGAGGTCATCAATAAACGTCTATAGTTTTCAGTATGTGGATATCAACAGAAAGGTATTACAAAAGGTTTGAGTATGATTCTATGCTTCATCCTCCATTTGTTTTAATAAATACTCAATAACATTAATAAAAAAATGGTAATCTTAACAGCAGTCCTTCGTTCAGTGTTATGCTACAATCCCTCTAAAGAATTCTATTCTCAGAACTTAACCTTCTCTTTTTCTGAAATGGCTACAAGGCAGTAATCTCTCCAGATTACGCACCTTGGAAGCTTCAGGCTTCCTCTGGGAAAACATTCTGTTTGATGCCTGGATGAGACAATTAACATATCTAGTCAGTCCTTTAACTGAATTTAATATTTTATTTCCCCCCATTCATCCTTCCACCTTCTCCTTTCTCCACCTGTATTACAGCCTCTTGAATTCTTCTACAAATTATCTCTCTAGCAACCATTACAGAAGGCTATTCTTAGGGCTCATAACTCTTTCCATGAAGCAGTATTTCTTCTCAGCCATTCAGTAGCTGGGCCTACAATCTGCTGCATTTGCTTTTCTCTTTCCCCATCCATTGAGACAACAAATAAAATACCACTCTTAGTACTGCCCTTAACCAATACTGCAGTCTTTTCTTCCGACCCCTTGGATGTACTGCCATAATATAATCATCACTCAAAACAGTCCACCTGACAATAATGTGATGATGAAATGCTATGTAAGGCATAGCCCTCAAATGTTACATAATTTTCACTCTCACTGTAGTTTACCCACCATTTTGGTGTATTGTTTTGTACAGACGCCACAATGTCCTGGTTTAGCAGTAGAATTCATGGCTCAGTAGAAAGTATACCCTCACCTGAAATGTTTACTATCTACGGATGCCCCACCTTGTCATATGTTGTTTGCTGATATATCAATATATTCTTCTAACGAGGGAAGCCTCTCTTCTCCCATCTTTATAATATATAAATAAATACCCCCCCCACTCTCACCCTACTTGTACCACACACACACACACACACACACACACACACACACACACACACACACACACTCGCATATACACACACACACACACACACACACACACACACACACACACACACACACACACTCGCATACACACACACACACACACACACACACACACACACACACACACACACACACACATACACATCTGTATCTATCTATTTAAATCAAGTCTATATAAGTCTCCTGCATCATGTTTGATTCCCCAGGAGCTGTCTTCTGAAATGTGTACTATCAGGTCTACAAGAAAAAAATAACTTTGTTGTATGCTAAGTATGCCACAGTCTTCAGGCTGCATACTACAGCAATTAATGGAAGAACTGTTTATGCAGCTCATTTGCATACCACTACCATTCCACTGTGTTGGAATGAGACATGTATGTGCTACAAATGCATCATTTCTGTGTGCAACAGTAGTAGGAGCAGGACAATTAGCACAGACTAGCATGGGCTACGTAACAGAATCACTCACAGTGCCCTCTCCTCACTTACACATTAGCATGTGACTTAAGAGGGTAATGTGCCTTGCACAGGAACAAAGCTGGGTGTCAGCTGTGGATACAAGCTCTTGCCAGTTATCAATAATATTATGATGCAGGCCTTTGCTCTAAGTTTTTTGAGGCATATGCATTAGTTTTCTGTTATGCCATGCTATACTGCTAGCAGAATAAAACATCAATGCATCTTATTGAACCACGCAGCACTCGGTGAGATTAAAAACTGCTGCAAACTCCATCTGCAGTATTACTGAGGGCTGTTTAGCACAATAAAGTATAACAGACTTGTGTTTTACACAGCCAAGCAATAGACTATTGCTCATGAGCCACAGACTTAAATACTCAACTGTACTTTGTTCTGCTCACTTATGAAGCCTTCCCTGACTAAGAAGCTGCACCACACACAAATGCAACAGATGTGAAACAGCCCACAACACACAGGCCATTCTTTCTTTTAGGGCCAAAGCAAAGTGTAACGGCAATAACAAAAGCAGTATGGATCAACAACCCAATATCTACCCATAACTTGTGACACCAACTGCCAGTGAGCAAAGTGTAATGGCCATAACAAAAGCAGTATGGATCAACAACCCAATATCTACCCATAACTTGTGACACCAACTGCCAGTGAACAAAAAATAAAATCATAACAACAGAGATCCCAAAACACACACACACTGTAACCTCAACAGAATGAGATGATATAGTAGTCTAGCTGTTCATAAGTCTTACATAATATCGGGATGACATGCACAAACCAGGATTCTGCTTCCCATATGAAGTCTATACTCATATTGTCTCAGTCAATATATCCAGTAGAATGTCATGCCAGTGAAAGGCATGCACAAATGCCTACTTAATTAAGTTAGATGAAGACTGCAAGTATACCACCAGAAAATCAAGTTTAAAACTGAGCAGAGTTATTTTAAAAGTATAACACCTAAGAATAAACATCATACTAAACACCCCTATTCACTCCTTCCTCTACAGCCATTAATAAATTTCTTGCATTTTTTTAAATAATAACCTTGTAGTCTTTCTGAATTAAAATAAACTCAGAAAAACGGTTAAGTCATAATGTTCAGTCAAGTGCTATATGCTTCATTGTATTTGCTGCAAGTGCTATATGTCTGACATCATATAACAAATTTAAATTTGCATTTCATAACATCTGTCAAAATATTTACCACAGGAAACCTAAAATAAACAGGTTTGTCACTTCAGCCAGGAAAACAGATTACTGACAATGAAAGCTATTATCTGTTTCTCATACAGAGTGTACAGATATAATGGATTTTACTTACGTGAGAATGGTTTTAATGGTTTCACATGGCAATTAAATATAACTGTAGTGTAGGCCTCTCACTTTCTGCCGCTGTGCCATAAGAAATAATAATAAATTACAGGACAAAATTGAGACACTGGACCTAACAGTCCTAGACAGAGTATCATAAGTGCAGTTGCCAAGTCCATGCCCAATGGAAAATATTTATTTGTTTGTGCAAAATAACTGATTCTGCTGTAGAATGACTTTGCGTTTCAAGTCTCAATGGTTTGTGCATGTTAATATGGCAAATTTTATTATATGCGGGCTCTTGCCCGGGACTTGGTGAAGTGATTTTGATTAATTGTGTGTTAGGGTTGGGGGCTCTGACAAGACGAAAACATATTTTCTAATTATTATTGATTTTCATTGATGTTGGTGGTACAGCGGTAGCGTAGTCACCTCACAGCAAGAGGTTCTACTGTTTGATTCTCGGCTGGAGTGCCTTCTGTGTGGAGTCTGCATGTCCTCCCCGTGGTCGAGTGGCGTTCGAAATACATGTGTGAATGGGCATGCCTTCACTGAAGGTTGGGTGTCAGGCTGGCACCTCGGCACCGTAAAAATCTACTACCAATCATTAGCGGACCGGAGTTCCGCTGTGGCGACCCCTAACCGGGAAAAGCCGAAAGAAGAAGAAGATGTAAATAGTCCTATGTCACTACATTTGATGCTAATAAGAAAGAACTCAGAAACATTAGCCTGGTCCATTATGTCTGTTGCACACTAGATTTCACATTTCTTTGTGTTTTAGTTTCTCTTCAAGCAGCCTAAATGTGAATCTCCATCACCTGGCACAGTAACTTGGTCACACAGCATAGTTAACACCTGTAGTCTTGAAGACCATTGTTAGGCTTTATGTTCTCCTTTTTTCCTGACAAAAGCAGATAAAGACACCATCTTCAACTACTCATTTCTCTGTGAGATGCAGAGTTTCTGAATCTTTACTTCTCTAACGCGAGATCAAATCCAGTAAACACAGCAAAAAGCTTTGGGACTTATAAAAAGTGGTATTGCCCTTCTCAAAGGAGATTACCCACAGTTATTATAAAGTCAGTTTGGCACTACCCAGGAAGTGCAGCTCTGGGGAACCACTTTTAACAAACATGAGTTTGAAATAAGTCAATGACATTGCAGTAAAAGGAACAATATGTCATCTAATCAAGTGACTTGGTTATCATGGAAGTATTAAGTATGGTCTCATAACTAAGCCAAAAATGATCAGAGATAGCATACACACCAACCTTTAAATTATCAATGTGGATTCAAATTCTTTCTTTCATTCATTCATTTTCCCAGACTACCTTATTTCAGACACTCTGTAGACGTAAGTTAGACAACTGGTCCATGATTGTCACCAATCCATTGCAGGATGTACAAGTGCATACAATCACATACACACACAACATGAACACCTACAGACAATTTTAGAAGCTTATTAATTCATTTGGGAACACAGAGGATGGAAACGACAGCCTGGTAAAAACCCACTTGAACACAAAGAGGACACACAAAATCCACATAAGAGGCACCACAGAAGGGAATCAAAAGGCAGAATCAGCCACTGTAGGCAGCAGAGTTAAATACTAATTCAGTTATGATCCAAGGTCTTGGTGATAATGGTGAAAAGCCATTCAAGGACTGCTAAATAACCTGTTACTAGCTGCCAACTACATACAAGGCTTACAGCTTCCATTGTCTGCAGGTAGAAATCAAGGACAAAGTCCTTGAAAAACCCTGAATAAAGTCAGGAGCATCTAATTAACAAACAGTTTACTTGGCCATCAGCATAACACAACTTTATTTCCAAAAGGACTGGTGCTGAAAGTCAACTATTGTCTGTTTTGAATTTCTGACTCAAACTTTGCACTCTACTAAAATGTGTGCGTACAAGCATATCTCTGTACATACATCTGTATATATAATGAAATGTTACATATTATATCTATATATAGATATATATATATATACACTTGTGTGTGTGTGTGTGTGTGTGTGTGTGTGTGTGCGCGCATGCATGCATGCATGTGTCCTTGTTTCTTTTACACAGTCACATGATGGTTTCAATAGTATTAACTCTGAGAAAGTCAATAAACAGAAATAAATGTTATACACTGATGTTACACACTGTATAATTAGAAAGTAAATCTGAAGTTGTTGTCCAATTAGATGTATTACTATTGGTTTATGACTGTGATACTGATGATATCTACTGTACCAGACCTCGCATGATTTACCCTAAAAGGTCTCCTGAGTGCTCAACTAGTTTGCCGCTTGTTTGGGAAAGCTTTCACAGTTTCTAAATTAAATTGTTAGCCTAAACCGGATGAAACGCTCTACTCTGTAGCGTGTGAAATGTTATCAAGATAGACTCTCTGCCCTACATTATAAATGTGCCTTAATCGCTACAGTTATAGCTTACATAGCTAGAAACAGATGTTCGTTTACTGTTCTTTGTTGTCTCTGCAGTAGTTGCATGCCTTGTAGGACTGGACAAATGCTTTTATTACTTCTAAGGTGTCCTTGGTCCGATACTGTGTGTTGTGTTTAGCATGAACTAGATTCTCTGACCTTTTTCTGATAGCCATTGCTTTGTACACTTAAATTGGACATGTACTTTTGTGAATATGACCTTACTCTACCTTGTTATTACCTGTACTAAACTTCTCTTCCCTCTCTATCCCATTTTTCCCTCCTTAGCCTCCTGCCCGGCCTTTTTCCCAGCTGCATAAAACCCTGAGACTCCGCAATTAGCGGTCTACCGGCATTACGAGTCCCTTATCCTCTCAACTAAAACAACTGAAAGAAAAGTGCTAAAAAGTATGCTAACTACTCCTTTCTGCTAGTGTAACCACTTCTAATACATTGTAAGCTGTAACCCCCTGTGACCACATTACCTTGGAACGCCAGCCATCCCTAAATTCTTTAGGATTGCACAATCAGATCCCCATCTCTCTGCAAGTCATCCCAGCCCCTCTAGACCTGGTTCTACAATCCAGGCTGTTGTTACCACTTGAAAATTATGTATTCATAAATACCAGTTCCCCTGTTATTACTCCCTGTTAAAGCGGCAATCTGACTGTTTTTTTCTTTTTTCTCTTACTAACGTGGTATCTGAGACCTGGAAGTAGCCCTGCTCCATTCGCCCTAGCTACACTGGGGCTCACTTTGCTCACCTTTTGCTTTTTCAACACCCACTTTATCGAATCTGTAAATAGATGATTAACTCTCTCCCCATCTACAAACAATGCTCACAACTTCTCAAACTCCATTTCTTCATCTAATCCCCCTAACTCTTTCACCTTCAAAGCAGTTCCTACTAACTACAGATCTATCCTAATAAATCGCTCCATCTCCCCAACAAATTCTGGAACTCTATCAATCACATTTTGCATCCAGGAAACCCTACCTCCCAAACAACACACCAGAAGAAACTGCTGGCTTTTTCAACACCCACTTTATCGAATCTATAACTAAGATGATTAACTCTCTCCCCATCTACAAACAATGCTCACAACTTCTCAAACTCCACTTCTTCACCTAATCCCCCTAACACTTTCACCCTAAAAACAGGTCCTACTAACTACATAAAGTCTTTACTCTTATAACTTAAACCATGCTCTCCTTCTGAGGACAAACTACCACCCTATTTCCTGCAAACAGCTGCAGAATCCCTTGCTTTCCCTGTATCTATCCTAATAAACCGCTCCATCTCCGAATCATATGTCCCCTCCATATGGAAAAAATTTTACACCCTGCCTATACATAAAGGAGGAAACTCCACTGACATCTCTAATTTCAGGCCAATCACAATCTTGTCTCCCCTCTCAAAAATATTGGAAAAATGCATCCACAAGCAAGTTATGCAATACCTACTCTATAAAAACCTACTACACCCACATAGCATGGCTTTCACCCCAAACATAGCACCACAACCACACTAATATATTTCGTTAATACCATATCCCTTGCTCTTGATAGCAAAAATCTGGTCTCCTACCTATTCCTGGACCTCTCCAAGGCCTTCGATACAGTCTCCCATACTATTCTTCTGGCCAAACTGTCAGATCTTAATTTCTCTCCTTCTACTATTTCCTGGTTTTCTAGCTACCTCTCTGATCACCTCCAATCTGTCAAATGGCTCTCTGCTCTATCCCCTCCCCTCCCTGTGAAAATAGGAGTCCCTCAAGGATCTATCCTTGGCCCACTACTCTTTAATATTTTCACTAATTCGCTACACAGCTCTTGTCCCCAGTCATCCCTTATATAATATGCTGATGACTCCACTGTCATCAACATCGCAGACACTCCCTCAGACCTCTATTCCTCCACCCAATCATCCTTTAACTCCATCAAATCCTGGCTCCAAGACAACAAACTAATTCTAAACCCTAAGAAAACCAAGCTCTTACTCTTTCTCCCCAAAAACCTCAGTAATCTCAGATCTACTTTTACTATACTGTCCAGCAACAACACATCTATCACAGTCGAATCCATCAGAAATCTGCTAGGAGTCACAATCAGTAACCAACATAAGTTTGATTTACATGTATCTAATTGTATAAAAAAGACACACCAAAAACTGGGGCTCCTTTACCGCAACAAAAAGTACTTAACCAGTAAGGCAAAAATAACTCTTTCACATGCATACATTCTTCCTACTCTGTTGTGTAGCTGTCACATTCTTACTAATCTGAACTCCTCACTCCTAAACTAACTCAAATCAACCTACAATAAGGTGGCTATATTTGCTGCAAACTATACGTATAAATCTTAACACTGTCTTTCCCTAAAACAACTAGACTGGCTAGAATTACCCACCAGCTCATCCTCTCTCAACTTCATATAATTCACTCAGTCCTATACCAGCACTCTTTCTATCCCAGTCTTACTCCTATAATCTCTAAATATTCCCCAACAAGACCTCTGCGTAGCTCTGGCCAAGACCTGCTACAAATACATAAACTCAAAACCAAAACTGGTTGCAACCTCTACAACTATTACCCTGCCTTATCCTGGAACAATCTTCCCTTTGAAATTAGATCCCTTAAGCACCCCCAATCAATTCAGAACAGCCACTGGACAATACCTAAAAACTAGCTGGTCTTGCCACTGCACACATCCACCCTAAATCACTCTCCCATGCATTAAAAACTACTATCCCCCCCTACATTCTCCCCTGCATAATTTCTTCATTTGCCCCCTTTTTCCTGCACTATCTCACAAGAACTTTTCCTTCAGCAACCCAGAATCTTATCTCCATTCTCTCAACCTCCTTTACTCATCTCTCATCTTCACTCTCCCCCTATTCTCTCTCCTATTTATACTAGCCAAACCTGTTCACAAGCTTTGTATGTAACATTGGTATTGAACTATCTGTATTTCACCCATTGGTTTAATACTTGACTCCTGCCACAATCTATTTCTCTACTATTGTAAAACTATACTCACATTGTAAGTTAGTACTGAATATTTTATATTTTTTGCATTTAACCTTATCTCTTATGTAATTAAATTGTATCTCACTGTGGAGCTTTTCTCCCCGGGTCTCCACTGAAAACGGGCCACTAGGCTCAGTCGGACCAACCTGCTCAACAAATGTAAAATAAATAATTAATAAATAATAAATCAAATTTTAGAAAAGTCAGTGCTAAATAATGAAGCAGATGTAATGCCTGTTGGGGGAATGCACAACTACTGCAAGTTAGTGTGAGATTAGAGATTGGTGCCTTTAATAAAAGATACCTTCTGGTAAATTAAATTAGTTTCAGTTGTGTACATGCACATTTTTAAGGCAAGACCAGAAACAAGTTAGAAGTCATTGGAATAAGGATCCAGAGATGTCTGAAACATATCCTGTATGAAGCAAAAGTAAAACAAGGCCAGAGCTTTCAGCTTTGAGAATGGAGTCTGCAAGAAAAAAAACTATAAAGGTCTGTGAAAGTCCTGATAACAGAAGCATTGACTAATTCAGACAAAATACTGCTGGCAAAAGGCTTTCTTACTGATCAACTGCCTACAGGAGTATTTGGTTCAAGAGCACCTGTATTGTCTGCCCACTGGTACCTTAACAGAGTGCATGCTGTCTGTATGACTAAAGACATATTTGCTTGCTTTATTTCACAAACTGCTGTATTATATCATTTTATTTATGTTAGCCTTTCTTTTGTTTGGACAATAAAACTAATGATTTTTATGGGACTGTGAAGTGTCTGCTATCTAACATAAATACAGATATAGTTACAGTAAGTGTAGGGTCTGGACTGTATTACAAAAAATACCTTGCACTGCAAAATTAGGGAATGTTTAAGTGAGGAGCAGTCACAGAATTTTCAGGTAATTTTATCTTATGTAATAATGTAGCTATTTAGGATAAGATCACTTTGCTGGTAATGCTGTTTTCTGATTCTCCTCTTACCACCCAAAACTCAGACTTGAGAGAGATGCATTTATATATACAAACTGGAAGCCACGCACTCTCCAGCCAAGACCAGAACAGCTGGTCAAGAGGAGAAGGTCAACACTTGCACCACACCACATAGAACACATAGCCCTCCAGAACACACACCAGCACTGCCTTTACATAAAAGCACAAACTGCACACCCACTTTTGCGGAAACTCTCAATAAAAATCTACCCAAACAGCAGAGACCTCCAAGGCAGAAACGTACTTGACCACCACAACACAACACTAATCACGAGACACATAACTCTCCTAAACATTGTGCCACTCAAACAAAGCCCCTAAGGCAAAACAGCATGCCCAACGCACTAGTCACAGGTGACTCGATAGTGAGGCACACTGATGTCCCACTCACTAGGTTGAATAAGGAGAAAGTAACAGTCAGCTGCCTGTCAAGTGTTAGGCTCCGCCACATAACGCATGCACTCAGGTCCCTCAACAACAGGTACAAATATGACTCTGTCATTGTACATGTGGGTGTAAATGACCTGAGATGTACCTCCCTGGACTACATGAAAAGAGACATGGTGGAGCTCTCAGATTATGTAGCCCAGGCGGGTATAACCCTAGCCCTGAGCAACATCCTACCATCACCCAGAATGATACTACAGTACAAGCAGAAAATGACTGATTTCAACAATTGGCTGAGTTTCTGGTATCATTTTAAGGGGATCCAGTATCTGTCTGCCTGGGATGACATGATTGACAGACCTTGATGCTTTGCCAGAGATGGCCTGCATCTGTCACTGCTGGGCTTCTGGATACTGGCCAAGGCTCTTGCCACCCATATAGTGCCTTTTTTAGGCGGTGTTCCCAAGACCAAATTACCACTGTAACCGCTACAAACAAATGCAATCTGAGGGTCATGCTGCTCAACCCTAGAAGTCTAACTCTCAAAGTGCACTTGCTCGAAGCACTCCTTAAATGGAGAACATCGACATTTGTGCCATAACAGAGACCTGGTTCAAAGCAGCAGAAAGCACCCCTGCAGTACCAGGCTGTAACTCATTCCACACCTTTCGGCCCCAGAACTTGGACCGAAGCACAAAAGGCAGTGGTGTTTCCATATTCATAAAGGATGCGCACACCTCCAGACTGGTAGCCCAACATAACGCATCTGAGATACTTCAGGTGCAGCTAACACTGGGTTAGACTGCGATTCAGGTCGTAGCCTGCTAAAGGTCCACAACCATGTCCCAAGACTCACACTCCATGTTCCTAAGCACCTTGGAGAACATTAAGGTCCAACCTAACACTCTCATACTGGGCGACTTCAACTAACCTTTCATTAACTGGGAAAACTACTCGTGTACCAATACACTTGCCCAACATTTCCTGGAATTCATTAATTCCAATGCCCTGGACCAGCTCGTTCTTACCCCCACTAGAGGTAGCAACATTTTTGACCTGGTCACTACTAACAGGGGCGACTGTTGCTCTACACCAATAGTCAACTCCTCCCTGGTTAGATCTGACCACAAACTAATCACCTTGGAAATCCACATCACTCCCACCACCCACCCACCCCACTCCCCCCGCAAAGGTAATTACCAATGAAAACTTCTCCAAAGCTAACTCTGGGCTCCTAAGAACAGAGGTGGCTAACTTTACTGCACCCATGCAAATGGAGATCAGTTGCATTACTGCCGAATCATACACCACTGCACTGTACAAATACATACACAAATGCAAGGATCTCGCCATACCCAACAGAACCAAGATGCTCTCCTCCAAAAAAAGGAAGCCAATCTGGTGGTCCCATGCCATGGACTAACTCTACAACAGAAGGAGGAAACTGATGCAGAATAAGGTGAAGTCCCAAGACTGGAAAAACTCCCTTATCAGCCTCAACAAAAAGTTAAGATCCCTCATCAAATCCTCTAAAGCTAGCTATGAAAACAGAATTGCAGCAGATAATAAAGACAACCACAAGGCCTTCTATAGTTATGTAAAGAATCTCCATGACAATACCCAGATTTGCTCTGAGATACTGCACAATGGTACCTCCTATACCGAGCCAGCAGATATTGCCAATATACTGGCCAACAGATTCAGTGCCAACTTGACCCCTCGCCTCCCCCCATGGGACCAGTCACAATACCATTAGATTGCCAGGCACCCAGTATTACTGTTGCACAGGTTAAAACAGCACTATCCAAGACCAAGAATACAGATTCTATGGGACCCGACAATATCCCTGGCTGTGTTCTACATAAACTACAGAGTGAACTTGCACCTCACCCTTGTGCCCTGCTCAATCACAACCTCACCTCAGGCTTTGTCCCTACAGAATGGCGCACTGCTACAGTCATCCCTCTCCACAAAGGAGGAGTGACTACAGACCCTGGGAACTATCGCCCCATTAGCGTGATGAGTCTGATATGCAAAGCTATGGAAGGCATCATCATGGACCTAATAAACAACGATATATGGAATCTCCAAACTCTGGATTCCACACGGTTTGGTTTTGTGAAGGGTAGATCATGCCTGCTCAACTTGGTCAACTTCTTTGAGTCAGTCACCAGAGCTGTGGATGAAGACAATGTGGTTCATACAGCCTACCTTAATCTGGCCAAGGCCTTTGATACCATTCCCCACTCAGGAATCATAGAAAAAACTCACTAAGCTAGGCATCAACCCCTATATCACTAGGTGGGTTGCAAACTGGCTCACAGGTAGTACCCACAGTGTGAAAGTAGCTGACTCCAGGTCAGAGAGCCGACCAGTCACAAGTGGAGTCTTACAGGGTTCAGTCCTGGGTCCTCTCCTGTTTGGTTTCTACTTCTCTGAAGTCCAGGCCAACACGAACGGAATCTGACTGATAAAGTTCACAAACAATTCCAAGTTGGAAGCTATTATTAACTCCCCAAGTGATGCTGACATCCTACAGAAAGGCCTCACTGAGACCAATGACAGGTGTCAGAACCATGGCCTTAAGCTCAATGTCAAAAAATGTGTCGTCATCACCTTTGGGAAAAACCCAGTTCCCATGAATTATCACATCGATGGTAGTCCACTGAACACACAAAGCGTTATAAGAGATCTGGGAACACATTGACAGCAACCTCTCGTTTGACCACCACATTGCCACTGTAGTCAGAAAGTCCTTCTATGTGGCACATCTCATTACTAAGGGTTTTGCATCCAGGAAGAAAGAGTTCATTGTCTCCCTCTGCTCTTCCCTCATTAGGCCAATCATTGAGTACAAGGCCCCATTTGGCATGTACCTCACTAAACACCTGCAACAACTGGAGAGGCCGCAAAAGTACCTCACAAAGAGGATCCTAGGCCTTAAACATTTGTCCTATATGGACAGACTAAAAAAACTCAACTATTCTCTGTCGGGTCTATATCACATCGGTAAATACTAAAAATAGCGAATGCTGATATATCGAACTTTAAAGTCCGAAAGCTGAAAACAGCGAAGGAATGGATCAACAAATTTTTTCCCAGGGAAAAAATTCACTGGACAGTTCTCCGGGCTTTGCTGTTTTCTCCACTGTGGTGCAGTCTCGGAGTTGGTATATTTAAGTTGGGGGGTGTGGGGGCAAAGCCCCTCACTTAATTTTGACTATATACTATCTCTTTTTTTTTTTTTTTTTTTTGGATCAGCAAATTTTTTCCCTGGGAAACAAAATTGCTGATCCATTCCTTTGCATTTTTCAGCTTTCAGACTTTGAAGTTCGATAAATCAGTGTTTGCTGGTTTTAGTGTTCGCTGATGTGATCTAGACTCTTCTCTGTCTTATATAGCCTACTTAGAGGCAATCTCTGCTTGACTTACAAAGCCATGTCTGGCCCAGCTCTGTTAGAAATGCTACATCTGAAGAAATCCCAATCCCTCCGTACCACATGCTCCAGAGCCCTCAACCTCATTACCACAATCAACAGAACATGCTGGAGGGACAGGTTCATAACCCAGAGACTGCCCATGCTATGGAACAGACTTCCCATACATGTCAAGCAGAGCACCTCACTGGCCCTCTTCAACTGAAATCTTGATGAGTGGATGGGAAATAGAAAATTCACCCCCGGGATCACTCTAGTGGCTGTACTCGACAGAGGCACTGGGAACTAAGGTTAGGTGGCACAATGCCAGGGTAATCCTATGGGCTGGGCTTGTAAAGGCTCCAGGGCCATTATCCTAGTACACACCTAGGAACCTATGAACCTGTGACTGGCTAGCTGTGGTCTATTGTTCAGTTTTTACTACATTTAAGCAATTTTTTTGTAAAAATGAAAGTTATGTACTTACCATAATGATAAATCTGTGTTATCTCATTTTTGTCCTGTTCAACATTTGGGTTGTTAGATCCAACCAGATCCAATCTCAGTGCCCTGTTCCACAGCTTTGGATCCAAGACTCTTGACTGCTCCTTTAAACACAATTCCCTCCTTCTGCTTAAAATACTTCAGATCAAGTCTGCTGACTGCTTCTAACCACAGAGAAAAGTATCTTGATAAGGATAAAAAGAAATAAAAATAACAACTTATTACATATGCCAGTCTGGACAATTGACCTGAAGCAGACAGGGCCTTGGTCAAGGTCTGTCCGAGCACCAGAAGTCTGCAGATGGTAATATGGAAGGGGAAAGAGCACAGGACATGGAACTGGACAAAAATGAGATAACATAGACCTGTCATTATGGTATGTATATATCTGATGTTGCCTATTTTCATCTGATTCAATGCTTGGAACAGATTATGCAAGCTACCTATAGTGATCTGAGTAGTATCAAGGAAGGACCTTCCTGGGAATGGTAGAGCCACAGGATGTACAAGCTCTAGGCTGCACATCCAATTTGTAATGAGATATGAATGCATGAACTGTTGATCAAGATGCTAATGCACAAATGTCATCAATAGGTGCTCTTTTCAAGAATACTGTAGAGGTAGCAACTGCTCTAGTGGAATGATCTCTGGTTTTGAAGGTAGAGACAAACTTCAAGTTTTATATACAAAAACATTGCAGTCTGATAGCCACTTGACTTTCCAACCTTGAGGGATACAAACAGTTGATCTGATTTTCTAATGTCTTTGGTACCTTGTAAGTAGAATGTGATCTGTCTGTGTACATCTAACGTACGAAGCATATGTTCTCCTTTGTTAGATTAATTGGAAAAAAAGACTGGCAAGTCAATGGTCTGATTCTAACTGGCTTCAAATGAGATGTTTGGGAGAAAAGTAGGACTTGTTCTCTGTCTTTGCAGAAAATGACAAAAGGTGGTTTGCATGAGACCGCTTGTAATTCAGAAATTCATTTAGTGATTATAACAGCAAGCAGGAAAACTGTTTTCCAAGAAAGATACTTAAGGTCAGCCAATGTTGCTGGTTCAAAAGTTTTCTGAGTCAAAGGCTGAAGGAAAATTGCTAAGTCCCATGGATGAACTGTGCCCCCTTAAAGTTCCTTTAAGGAAAGTTAAAGCTTTAGATATTCTGAGAGAAGCAATGGAAGAGTTATTATGGTCTATGTGAAAATTAGAAATGGCAGCCATTTGAGCTTTAATGGTAGAAAAACTAGAACTTTGGTGAAAATGTTCTGAAAGAATCTCCAGCATCAATGGGAGGGGCGCAAAAAGGGTCCAGTCCTTTTAATAATGCCCAAATAAAAAATCTTCCCCATTTACTTTTATAAGTCTTTGTGGCTGATTACTTTTGAGAAGAAGAAATTATGTGAACCACTGAAGAAGACAGCCTGGCATCTCCAGGTGTCATTACAATTGCAGAAACCATGCGATCAGCTTTAGGGCTTGTAGATCTGACATAGGCATCCCAGACACGTGACTCAGAAGATCCAGAATGGAATCCAACAGCCAGGGCAGGCATAGTAGATGGGGCCAAAGGAAGGGGAACCAACCTGCCATGGCTAAAATGGAGCAATGAGGATTACCTTGCTCTTGCACCTTGCAGCTTTCTGTAATCATTTTATCACAAGAAGTATTGGTGGGAATGCATAAAGGAGGACTGGGGCCCAAGTATGGACTACAGCTTCTGTCAGTGACTGCCCCTGTGAAGGGATGAGGGTGAAGTAACTAGTGTAGTTGTTGTTTAGGCAAGAGGTAAAAAGGTTGCAGCAAGGTTGGCCCCAGCAGCTGAAAATATCCACTGCCACTGTCTGGTTGAGAGACCACTCCTGAGGTAATAGGATAGACCTGCTCTGCTTGTCTACTAGTACATTTAATATCCCAGGAATGTGTGTTGCTAACAGAAGGCAATGGGAAGACATCCCCAATGCCAGATTCGGACAGTCTCCTGACAAACTGGATATGACAGCATCCCCCTTAGTTTGCTGATGTACCATAACATTGACATGTTGTCCATTTGGATGGAAATCACACCCTTGTGTAGGCAGTCCTGGAAAGCCTGCAATGGTAGGAGGATTGCTCTAATCTCCAAGACACTGATGTGAAGTTTGGACTTTGTAGATGACCACATTCCCTGAGACATCTTTCTTTCTAAATGCCCCCAGCACTAGAAGGGAAACATCCATGGTTACTCTGGACTGAGGGGTCAGTGGACAGAAGGGTCTCCCTTCTGCAACTGAGAGAGAGGTTATCCACCATGGTATATGGTTTATGCATACTTGAGTGAAATGGATTCTGCCATGGAGTGGATGAAAACTCTGTAACCACTGGACCAAAACAGTCCATTGTAACACTCTCATGTGGTATCTTGCTAGCAGTACTAAAGTGTGGTAGAGGCCATAAGACCTAACAGACAAAGAATTAGACTTGTTTGAGGAAGGGATGCTGAACTAACTAAGAAGCCACCAGCCTTAATGACACTACTCTTGCTGTTGGTAGTTTGGCAGTTTGTTGAATTGTATTGATCTCACATTTTATGAATTCAATATGTTGAAGAGAAGGCAGGTTGCTCTCTGCATGACTGATAGTTATCTCTAACTGATCTGTCAGATGGAGTAGAAGTGCTTGGTGCTGTAGCAATAGATTCCTGGAGACAGCAGTTAGGAGCCAATTGTCTAGATATGAGAATAGTTGGATACCCTGCAGTCGTAGGTGAGCTGCTACCCTTGACATAATCTTGGTGAACACCCAAGTAGGCAGAGGTGAGACCAAACAGCAGTGCTCTAAATTGGTAATGATTGGCTTCTAGCCAGAAAATAAGAAATCTCCCGGATTGCCTTTGAATCTTTATATGGTATTAGGCCACATCCAATCATCCTTCCTCAAGGCAAGTAATATGGACTGTACTATGACCCTCAGGAATATCATCTGTTTGACAACTAGATTTAGGCAGCTGAGTTCCAATATTGGCCTGAGGTCCCCGTCTTCTTTGGAAATAAAAAGAACCTGGAATAGACTCTACGTTCTAACTGGTCTGGGGGAACCTGTTGGATGACTCTTTTTTCAAGCAACTAAGAGCTTCCACTGCTGCAGATTCCAACTGGTCGGATGGAGTATTGGGAATATTTAATCTTTTCTTTAGCATCTAAAAAAAGGGTACAGTATAACCGATGGTGATTATACTTAGCACCCACAAATTTGAAGTAATGATTTGCCAGGCTTGTGCATGCAGTTAAGCACCCACTCCCCCGCAACTGCCTCCAGACTCCATCAGCCAAGTAACCCTTCAAGGGCATTGGTAAGGTTTCTCAGTGGCAGTAACATGGAAACCTGATTCTGCAGTCCACCTCTGCCTCTGGTGCAACATCTATTTGGGTTTTCTTCCCCTCTGCTTCGGGGGGAGGGGGTCTATCCCCAGTAGTGTCATGGTGAAAACCCCTGACTTCCCGAACCACATTTTCTTACCTCTCCTTTGACTCTTGGAATAGGACCTTTGTGGAGTGGGGAAATGGAGTCCTATAGCAGACAGGGGCTTACTGTCTTGCTTACTCCTGGTAAGCATCTCTTTAACCTTGGGTCACGAAAGTGTGGAACCATCAAAAGGGGCATTAATAAAGGATGCCCTGAAGCTTTCTGTGAAATCGCATAGCTGTATCCAGGCAAGGTGAAGTATGGTAATGCCTGTAGCAGCTGCTCTTGCTATGCCATCGGCTGTGTTGGATAAAGGGACATTAATAAAGGATACCTTGAAGCTTTCTGCAAAATTGCATAGCCGCATCCAGGCATGGTGGTGCATGGTAATGCCTATACCTATTACTCTTGCTGTGCCACCTGCTGCACTGGATAGCAGGCGCATGGCTACATTAGATGTAGACTGGAGGGTAGACATTTGGGTATCCACTGTTTTTTTAACATCCGAGGGCAAGTTATCTGAAAGAGATTTAGACAACTCCTTGATCAAGTCACTCTAAAAACATGTCAAGTGAGCAAGGTAAGTCAGCTCCCTAAGATCAAAGGTCATGGAATTGTACTCTCATTTCCCTAATTTGTCTTAAACCCTTGACTCTCTGTTGGGGGGATGGACAGAAGAATTACCCTCAGAAAGTTCTTTCTTCGTGGCTGTTGCTGTTACCAACATGGTATCTACTGAGGGTCTTTTTGACCATTGTTTCCTATCTTTCGGGGCTGCTAGAATTCTGTTGTTTTCTTTTTACGAATTGGCTCAGTAATATCAGGGTCCTTCCACTCCCTCTGTGACATAGAACTATAAGTGCATCTGGAGGGTTAAGCACCCAAGACACATATTAACTAGCCCCAAAAGTTTTAAGGAACACAGAACCATCCAGAGAAGGAGCGTAGATTGACCACCTTCTTTTCTGCTTCATCAACTCCAGGATGTCCTCAAATGTGATGTCTTCTGGGGGGGGGGGGGCATCTGAGGGGTTCCTTCATCCACATCTGTGTTCTCAGTGTCTGACTAAGGAGAGGAGTCTACATGCCTCAATTTGCAAGTCTTATTTCCTTGGAATGTATCTCAGGAGTTCTGGTGGAGACAGACTGGTATCAGATGGGGAGTGTGAGTGCTGAGCTGTCTCAAACCCTATGCTATATTGGACTAGCCAAGGCCCTTTCCATAGCCTCAAAAGCCACTAACATAACTGGAGTCAAGAAAGAACTTCCTCTGTCAATTGACTCAGGAAACCTCCCCACTTCAATAGGGATAGGCTCTGAGGAGGACCTTGGCCCAAGCTGACAAGTGCTGAGGTACCAATGAGAAGTAACAGCTCCAAAAACTTTGGGGTCAGCTCCACCGCTGATGCTTCCACACTGACATTTCAGCTTCAGGACGCATCACAATCTGATAACATCAGCATCAAGACAATAAGGGACATAGTCGAAGCCAAAGTCCCTTGGACTTTTGGATCCAACTGCTGTGCACTGGAAGGATTAAGACCCATGGGAACCAGTTTCAAATACTGGACCAGTAGCGGAGCAGAGTGTAAAGGGGTCTATGGGCCTGTGCCTGGACCTTCCCTCAGGGACAGTACTGGCAGGAATCCCAGTTGGGTGTATGTCTCCAATAATTTACTCTTCATTTAGTCAATATCCATTTCTGTGAGACTTCTGGTGAATCGTACTGAGCTTAACAATGAAGCTATTGCTGAGGGTCTAGAAGGTCACTTATCTTGAAGGGTCAGTGAATGAAGCCAAAGGCTCACCAGTTCAGGTGAAAAAGTAGCTTTAGGGGAGAAAAATCGAACCCAAAAGACAGGTAGATCCGACTGCCTCGAAGTTTTTGGTATCAAACCCAATAAACTAGACAGATCCGGGAACCTTTTTCTTGACTTGTCCCTTTTTTTTCTGATGTCTTCAGTCATTTTCTCTAAAGACTTCTCTCTCTGTGCTTATCTTTAGACTAATCCTTTTCTTTCTCCTTCCTTTTCTTAGCACTGGGAGAAGCATATGGAGGTGTTGCTTCAGAAGACATTGTGGATGTTGAAGACCTTGTCTGCGGAGGAAGCAAACCCTTAATAATTAGTTTATCCCTCCGACCCTCTATAGCTTTACAGTCAAAGGCAGCACAAATAACACAACTTGCCTGAAGGTAAGTGGTAGTTAAACAATATAGACACAAGAAATGGGGCGTCTTGAGGAGGGATCTTGTATCCACAGGCTTAACACTTTTTAAATCCTGATGGTTTATCATATATCAGAAAGATATTAACACTATATGAATAAATTATGAATATATGCAACCACAACCTTAACCACTTCTAATAGAAGAAAAATTGCCCTATTGCTTAACTACTTCAAAAACCCACACACACAGATTATTATTAGCCTAAGTTATTAAAGAAATACTAGAAGTATCTAGAAAGTTCACACTATAAAGTACAAAAAGTCTTAACACTGCCTAAAATCTAGCTAATCTTGACCAAACACTATCCTATGCCATTATCACACTCCACTATATCTAAAGGGAGAAGTCAAGAAGGAAATTAAGGAAAAAAATTTCACTTATTATGATAGAAAAATGATAGCTCTCAGATAACACGCCTGGATATAACAGGTGGCAAACAAAATCTTAGGTATTTTAGGCAGAAGGAGGAAGTTAAGGGTAAGGAAGTAGTCAGAGTCTTGGTTCCAAAGCTCTGGAAGAAGGCGAAGGTCAGATCCGGTCTAATCCAGTCAGATTTGACAATCCAAATGTTCAATCGGGCAAAAACAGACAACATCAAATCTAATGTTATTTTTTAGGGTTCTAGGCTCCTAATTTAGATGGAAGCCGTTGTTTTTAGAGGTAGTGCTTATTTTAGTGTATGTAGCTTTATTTTTTTCCATTTTCTAGCTTTGCTGTGGTTGAGATAGGATTTTAAGAGTATTGTCTCTGACTGATTACGGCACAGAATGTGGATACATTAGAATATAGATACGCACATACATACATACACGCATTACTTGCATCTCTGTGTCAATGCACATGGGAAGTATGAAATATGAATACACACATATGTTCAATATATTCCCACTTAGATATATTGCTCAAAAAGGTCTATAACACCCAGGAAACTTAAAACCATCACTCACTGTATTTAATATCTCATTTTTTTGGAACACTGCATACTATATCATCTCCACATGCAGATACATACACCCACCCAAACACTGTTTCCACAAAATGGTAACCACAGCTACTCTGGCTTAATATACTATGATTGAATGAAAAGCTCAGAGTTTAGCCTCTACCTATGTCACACTTTCTTCCTGCAGAAAATAATGTCATCACTATGAAATGTTCATACCAAACGTTTTTCTCCTCTCCCACTCTTCACACCCATCTGTTCATTATTTGCATTAATGTGCTTGTTTTTCTTGTTTTCAATCTTCAGAACACACTCACTCTTACCACATTCTCTAAAAACATCTGGCAGTTTTTGTTTAATATTGTGCAGAACACAATAAAACTCAGTACTTCGTGTCTTACCTTCACAGTTTGCCAACAAGAAAAATGGAGCTCTCACATAGCCCCCAGATATACCATGACTAGAATTTTGCTAAATGGTCTGCATTTTGCAGCACCTAATGTGCTGATAATTCGTCCTTTCAGACTAAGCAGCAACCTTTTTTAGGTTTACTCTATACATTTTTTTTTTCTGTCACTTAGATACTGGAAGATCTCGGTCATGTCAGCACTGAAGGACGTGTCACATGGTAAACACATCAGTAATAATTCACGGCCAGTTTCTAACTTTTCTCAGCTGTCTTCAGTGTCAGCTGCCTTCCTGTTAGTGTTGTGTGCAGAATCACTTGTATTTTGCCCTTTGTCCTTTAAATCAGCATTGGACAGTTTTGTTGTCTTCTTGTGTAGCACTGAGACTGAACCTTCTAACAGCCATCTTTGTTAAACATATGATACTGCTTTCATCTACTTATCTAGCAATACACAAACTGTATAACTATGCACCCTATCATGCTTCTGTTTTAACTGTAAGGGGTAAGGTATTTATAGCTAAGTGAAAAAGGGGCCTTCTCCATGGGGTAGATGAATGAAACCTTGACTACGGCTTAGGCATCCTAGGTTTGAACAGCAGCCTAGGCACTGATGTAGCCATCTGGGTGGGTTAGAATAATAAGAAGGAACCTGTCCATCTTTTCCATAGTGGGAAGAGAAGGGTATGTATCACTAGGGAGTATGCAGAATTGTCAGCTCTGCAGTACAAAATGGAGATGGTGGCAGCATATCTGTCTACAAAGTGGGGTACGGCACCGGTGATAAAAGATGGGTGATTGAGACCTTAGAGGAAACAGTCAGAAGTCAGACACTCATGGAGGTGGGTGACTCCTTCTGCAGAAGCAACCATTTCAAAGCAATCCTTGAGCACTACAGAGGTATGCACTGAGAACCACTATGCTCTAAGTGAAAAAAAACTCCTGAGAGCTGCTTGAATAATGGTTTAATTGGCAAGTGCTCTTTCATGGTATGAGGAAAGAATGGCTGCCAAGGTCTTGCCATATAATAAAACAAATGGGCATATGGCTGTATAGGAATGACATCTGACAGGCAGAGGAAGAAAAAAAAAAGTTGAGACAAAAAAAAAGGCAAACCTTTTATGATCCAATTCTAATCAGTAAAACACATCCTGACAATATCTCTTACATACAGAAGAGGACTACATGAGCCCAAAGTAAAATGTCAGCAGTATCAGAGAGCTCCATGAGTCATTCCTGGTCCAGAGAAGATGATGGTGTGAAAGAAAAGTAAAACACAAAGAAATTAGAGTGGATAGAACAGTAATATAAAAAAGAAAACACAAAAACAAGGACTTTAGGAGAATTGGAGGATGAAAAATTGGACTAAATTATTTTGATGCTTGACAGTCTGAGGATGGATACGGTGGGCCTCAAAGCGAATGCTGTAGGAGGTGTCAACACAGAGGCAGTGAATCACAATGCTGAAATGGACTGGCTAAAAACTGATCACACTGCAACTGTATAGGTAGCCAATAATGGCTAACTAGGTTAGTGCAGTAAAGGAAAGTTGTTCCAAGAAAAGCTGGAGGATTAAAAAAATCCCCCTCTGAGGGAAAATGTGCACCCCCCCCCCCAGGTCTGCCAGAATCAGTAGGGTGGTCCAACTCTGTGTTCACAGTTAGAAGATGAACTCAGTAAGCTGACTGGAATGTTCGGAAGGCAAGATATCATTGTGGACAGTAAGCATTATTTGGAGACAGTGAATCTACAAGAAGAGAGCCATGGCAGCTCTTCTATGAACTGTATTAATGTTCTGCCAAGGTGTGGTCTCACACAGTTGTACAACTTCTGAATACTATGAAAAACAGCACAGAGAAGATAATGGCTATTGTTTATAATGATGTAAATCTACTCCCAATTTCATTCAAGAAAGTCCCAGTATTTCATGTGTCAATAATTCCTCTTTTTGACAGTAATTTCTGACCAAGGTGCAGACTTTCATACTTTTGAATCCTCTGTTTAGCATGCTGACACATTTTAGGCCAATAAAGACTGCATGTGTTTAAGCTGAAATGGTAATACCAAGAAGTGACTAATGGATTTTATGTAACATAGCATCATGAACTGACCGGGAACAAGAACTCTGCCTCATTTATACATTAAGCTTTGTACACATGAAAGCTCATCACAGTACGGGAAGTATATGTTAATGTCTGAATAGCTGACAACATTTTATAGCCATGCAGTCATAACTACTTCTCATAACAACTGCATTTCCCTGACTTCCTTTATATAGGTTCCTAAACACTTACATTTCTCAGTAGATATGGGCAATTGTGAAACAATCTACAAAACCCAGATCTTTCTCCAGCAAGTCTTGTTTTAATGCCTACAAATATGCTCTATTCAAGATATCACATATATACCTATTATTCATGGTTTATACTTAACTTGAAGATTGTATTTTTGCAAACTTAGTAACATCCTTTGATGCTTAGAAGTCTAACCAATTCTATATGAAAAGACTTTAAAAGGCACTCTGCTTACCATATGTACATACACACACACACACACACACATATATATATATATATATATATATATATATATATATATATATATACACACACACGTGTATGTATATTTATATATCTACAGCTATATGTACACATGATGTCTTCTTCATTCCTCCTCACAACAGGGTCTCGGATCCGACCTTCGGATCCAGCTCAGCCACATTCTATCTCGGATCCAGCTCTCAAGCTCCTCCCTCTTACCCATAATACGTTACACCCACCCAAGTACCTCAGATCTTGTTTGCCACTTCAGTGTCTGGAAGCAGGTCTTGTGCTCTCAAGTTTGTGGGAATTTTTTCCTTTCAGAATTTGAGAACTCATGTTAGTTTTCATCTGTAAGTCCTCCCTCTTATATTTTCTTTCTCTCTCTCTCGTGTGTGTGTGTGCATGTGATCACATTTTTCAACATAAAAAAAGTTAAGTTAGTTATTTAGTTAGTTCTTCTATCTTGGTAGTTAACCTTAAATTCAATCTTATAATTTTAATCTTATAACATCAATCTTGTAGTTAATCTTGTATTGTTAATATTACAACGTGACTAAAGTTACGTTAGTTATCCTTTAGCTTTGACAGTTTGTTTTTGGTGGGCTTGAATTAGTGTTAGACAATGGGCAAACTGTATTCCAATACTCTGACTGGAGAACAAGCCTTCTCCAGCAGGGTATTAATGTACAAGCAATGCCCTCTGAGAAGAACGAGTCCGCCGCTTCACAGCTGCTTATCAAGCCTCAGTGGAGCTCGAACTGAAGAAACGGGACAGCTGCCATTATTTTACACTCGTTAAGAAAAGGTTTTGCTGTTTAGTGAGTGTAAAACATTAAAAAGAAGGGAAAAAGGTAAGTTGTGTGTCTGCATGTGAGTGTGTGTTTATGTCTGTGTGTGAGTGTATGCGTGCATGTCAGTGAGAGTGAGCAAGCCGTTAATTTACACTCGCTAAGCAGCGCTTTTGCTGTTTAGTGACTGCAAAATAGAAAAAGAAGAAAATGCAGCGTGTGTGTGAGAGTGTATGCATGTATGTAAGTAACAGAGAGAGCGAATGTGTGTGCGTGTGTGTGTGTGTGTGTGTGTGTATATGTGTGTGTGTGTGTGTGTGTGTGTGTGTGTGTGTGTGTGTGTGTGTGTGTGTGTGCGCGCGTGCGCGTGGGGGGGGTGTGTGTGAGTGTGTGTTTCTACCTGCACGTGTGTGTGAATGGGTGCATGGCAGCAGAGAGACTGCGTGTATGTGTGTGTATGTGAGAGAGAAGACGAGACTGATGTGTGATGTGAGTGCATGTATATAAGCTGAGGAGACTGCCAGTGAGAGAGATCGAGAAAGAGAGTGAGACTGAATGCGTGTATGAAAGCAGTTGGAGACTGAGAGATTGAGAAAGAGGGTGAGACAGATTTTGTGTGAGTGAATGTGTGTATGAATGCAAGCAGAGGAGTCTGTTTGTGTTTGTACATGTATGTGTGTGAAAGTAGAAGAGACTGTATATGCGTGAATGGGAGACAAAATGAGCTGTATGTAAAATTGTTATGTTTCACTTACTTATTTTTTTTTAACGACTATATTATTTTTTTTTAGAAATGTTTGATGCAAAATGCTTCCTCCAACACCATTAACATATACTACAGCAAGTTTGAAACAGTAGGTGGAAGAAAGTACAGTTGTGTACACTTACCATAAATGTAGATGTTCGAGTGTCTTCACTGTTGCAGTCATCACTGTAGGGTTCTTCCTGCCGGCAGGCAGCCCTCGGTCGGCCAGAATCCCAAAGTCTGGGCTCGGCGTCGGCTGTGTACTCACCCTCCCTGACGTCAGAGCACCAGGGGTACAACGCTCCCAGCCGACGCCATGTTCTCCAGTTTTTCTTGCCCCAGATGTCAGGTACCCAAAAATGAAGGCTAAAAGTAAAACAAAAATGTAACATACAACAAACCCCATACCCTGTAGCAAATACACCTCAGAAGAAGGGTGAAGTAGGGAATCACACCAATAAAAGTATAAGAGGGGACAGGAGGGTGGGTAACCCAGACTGCAACAGTGAAGACACTCGAACATCTACATTTATGGTAAGTGTACACAACTGTACTATGGTCATCGTGTTTCACTGTTGCAGTCATCACTGTAGGGTAGAATCCCAAAGCTGAGATAAAGGGTGGTGGTTATTGAGTAGAAGGGGCGGCAAGAAGGCCTTGCAAGACTGCAGAAGCAAAGCCTGCCCTAGACTTAGAATAAAGGGGGAGATTATAGTGCTTAGAGAAAGTATGCACTGAACTCCAAGTTGCAGCTTCCAAAATATCTTTGGTAGGTACACCCCTGAGAAAGGCAGCTGAAGTAGCAGCAGCTCTGGTAGAGTGAGTCCTAATTTTTCCTGGGATTTGCTTTCCATGACGAGAGTAACAAAATCTGATTCCATGAGCAATCCATTTAGAAATGGTCTGCTTTGAAATAGCTTTGCCTTGGGAATTTGCTGCATAAGAAACAAACAGTTGTTCTGTTTTCCTGATATCCTTGGTTCTGTCCAGGTAAAAGCAAAGCTGCCTGTGCACGTCCAAAGAATGCAAGATCCTCTCCCCCTTATTTTGTGGATTAGGGAAAAAGTTGGCAGGTGAATAGTTTGGTTTAAAGCCACTTTAGAAACCACTTTAGGTATGAAAGCAGGGTTAGTCCTCAAAGAAACCCTGTCTTGATGAAAAATAATGTAAGGTTCCACAGCCATGAGCACTTGTAACTCTGGGACTCTCCTGGCTGAAGTTAAAACCAGTAGGATAACAGTCTTCCATGATAAATACTTTATATCAGATGTGGCAGCAGGCTCAAAAGGAGGCAGAGTAAGTTTTTCCAGGACATAATTGAGGTCCCAGGCAGAAATGGGTGGTGTCCTAGGGGGCCTTAAATTCTTTGCTCCTCTGAGATATTGTTTCAGAAGTGGATGTGAAAAAATTGGAGGATCTGTATTATAATGCGCAGAGATAGCTGAGGCATGTATTTTTATAGAGGAAAAAGATAAACCCTTATGCAACATATCTGTAAGGTAATGTAGAATCAATGAAATATTTGGAATGTGAGGATCTGATTCCTGAGCATGCATCCAGGTGCAAAATCTCTTCCATTTACCTTCATAAGATTTCCTAGTGCTAGGCTGTCTAGCTTCTAAGATAACATCCATGACCTGTTTGGAAAGGTTAGGATTAATCATAGGACCTGAATACGCCAGGCTGCCAGGCTGAGAGTTTTGATATGAGAGTGCAGGACCTGGCCCTGATGTTGAGACAAAAGATTTGGAATCTGAGGTAGAATCCAAGGAGGTTCCTACCCCGAGAGGTTCCTCCAACTGAATGAGAGAGCATCCACTTTCCATGCTAGCTTGTGAAATGTCCTTGTGCAAAAAGTCTGTAACTGGTAGTTGTGGGGAGATGCAAATAGATCTATATCCGGGCAGCCCCAGGCTTCTGCAATCATCTTGAATATTTGGGTGTCCAGCATCCACTCGTGTGGGTATGACAGGTTCCTCTCAGGCTGTCTGCCAGAGTGTTTTGTTTCCCTGGCAGGAATTGAGCTTGTAGGTCCACTTTGCAAGCTAGTGCTGTGTTCCATAGAGTCATGGCTAGTCTGCAAAGGGGGTAGGAGTGTGAACCCCCTTGCTTGTTTATGTACCACATAACTGTGGTGTTGTCTTTCCGTATCAGTAGCTGCCCTGGCTGTAAAAGATCCCTGAAAGCCAAGAGGGCATTCTGCACAGCTAACATCTCTTTTAAATTGATATGTAGATGCTTCTGACCCTCTGCCCAAAAACCTTGCAGGCCTTTCCCCTGCAAATGGGCTCCCCATGCATAATTTGAGGCGTCCGTGGTTATCACTTGGTAGGCTGGAGGTAGACTGAAGGCTTTCCCTTTGCTTTGAAGACATGCCATGGCCCACCAATGGAATTCCTTTTGCAGGCAAGGCAAGACAGCAATCACTGTTTCCAGACTGTGACAATCCTGGGACTATACGCTTTTTAGGTACCATTGTATCTTCCTCATATGCAGTCTTGCATATGGTATGAGTAGGATGCAGGAAGCCATGTAACCCAAAGCCTGCAGGAATTTCCTTGCAGTTAGCTGAGACATTAACGCCAGGCTTTTGAAAGTTGAAGCCAGCTGTAGTTGTTTTTCTGATGTCAGGAATGCCATCTGGGTTGTTGTGTCTAAAAGAGCACCCAGGAAAGTTATCTGTTGAGTGGGTGTCAAATTTGACTTTTTTACGTTCACAGTGAATCCCAGGTACTTGAGTAGATTCTGAACAAATTCCAGGTGCTGGAGTAAAATGTCCTTGCTGTCTGCTTGAATAAGGCAGTCGTGCAGATAAGGGTAAATTTGAATTCCCTTGAGTCTGCAGTAAGCTACTACTGGTGCCAGGCACTTGGTAAAGACCCTGGGCGCAGTAGACAAGCCAAAGGGCAGCGCAGAGAATTGGTAATGTTTCGGGCCTGCCTTGAACCTGAGGTATCTTCTGCACTCCTGTCTGATAGGGATGTGTAGGTAAGCCTCCTTTAAATCCAATGTCACCATCCATGCATTTTTGCACAACATTGGCAGGAGCTGCTGCAGAGTGAGCATCTTGAACTTTGGTATATCCAGGAAAGTATTTAAGACTGACAGATCCAGGATGGGTCTCCAAGTATTTTGCTCTCTGGGAACTAGAAAGAGTCTTGAATAAAAGCCTTGTCCCGTCTCTGAATTTGGAACCAGTTCTATGGCCCTCATAGCCATGAGGAACCTCACCTGTTTTAATGCCTCTGCCCATTGAGTTTTTGGTAGGTCTGGCCATCCGTTTGGTTTTGGTAAGGTGTGAAAGTGGAATTTGTAACCTCTTAAAACTACATCCAGAACCCACTTGTCTTGGGTTATGTAAGTCCAATTTCAGTGAAAAAGAGAAAGTTTTCCTCCCAGTGGAGCTTCCAGGAGAGAGGTTCCTGGAGCCATGCAGGGGGAGTCATTGAGCCTGTTTCCTGTAAGGTTGAGATCTATCTTCTCCACCCCTGGGGGTGGAAGCACTCCACTGTCTAGGTCTGTATGAGGTCTGTGCTTGGGCCCTTCCTCTATGGCGCCTATATCTACCCCTCTGAGGCCTGTCCGAGCTGGGAAAGTACCAATTTTTAGCTGGCCAATTTCTGCTAAATCTAGGAGGCTGAACTTGTAAGAAATCCTTAACCGTTTGCATGGATTTTGCCTTATCCTCCATTTTCTTTATAACCTCTTCAGCCTTAGACCCAAACAAACCATTATGTTGAACAGGAACATCCAGTAACTTTGCTTTCACTTGATCAGGCAAATTTTGTTCCTTTAACCAAGCATGCCTTCTAATGACCGTGCCAGTGGCAGCCGCCCTGCAAGAGGCCTCCAAAGCATCAAAACCACAGTGTAAGGTATGTTTTCCCACCTGCTCAGTAGCATGCATCAAATCATGTAAGTCCTTATTGTCTGCACATGCAGAAATGGTACCCAGTTTTTGTTTCATAACAGACAAAAGGTATTGCTGATATTTCAACATATGAAATTGACAATTTAAAGCCCTAATAGATAAAGTAGCAGAAGTGTACACTTTTTTGCCCCATCTCTCCAAAGCTCTAGAATCCTTATCTGATGGAATAGGGTTCTTAGCAGTGGCGGCCTTAACACCCTTAGGACCCTGAGAAATGGTTTCTGGATCAGCAGTAGGATTTTTATAAAGAAACTGGTGGGAGTCAGGGACTCTGTAATATCTATCAGGCTTAGCAGGGGGGCGGAGGAAAGGAGTCAGGAGTTAAATTAGACTCAGAAAAGACATCATCCACAATATCCAAAATAGGCGGAATAGCCAGGGGTCTGTGCTGGGGAAGAAGAAGGAAATCCCTGAGCCTTCTCTTAGATTCAGAGTACTCCTGCCCTTCCCAGTGAAAATGTTCCCTCATGTCATGTAAAGTTTCCCCAAAAGAATAATCCTCAGGAGGAGAAGCTGAAGGAATGGATTCCTCAGCATCAGAATCCTCATAAGGAGGGAAAGTATAATCCTGTTCAGAGGAAGACACTGAAGAGATAGATGCCTGATCACAGGATTCATAATCCAATTCTTGTCTTGGCCTTTTGTCAGGAGGGGGATGTGAACCCCTAATCATGGTTAGCAAGTCCTCCGCCATTTTAAGCATTTGTTTTTGAGATTTAGGTCCTGGATCAGAGGAGGCCTGGGCTTGAGTCTTTGTTTTAGAAGGAGTCTTTGCCTTTGTCTGTTTCATTTTAACTTTACCTGAAGCTGTGTAGGCCTGAAAACCCCCTCGGAAGCCGGTACTTGCACAGCAGCTCCGGACCCATCCGAGGGAGCATTATCTGAAGGTCCTGCACCTGGAGTATTCGAAGGCCTAGTTGGCTCCTCGTGGGAGTCCGTTTCGTCAAGCGGTTCTGTAATGGCCGATGACAGGGGCTGCGAAAGCGCCTCACTGACGATGGCCGAATCAGCAGCTGGCTCTGATTGTAAACTGCCGTCTGATTTGGACCTCGGAGGCCTATCCTTATCCTTGCGCCTTTTATGAACTCCGGTAATCGGAAGCGTGTCCGACGACATGTTATAATTAAATCGCCTCCCAAAGTAATGAAAGGCAAAACTGTACATCCGTTTAATAGTACGTTGATTAAATCTAGCACAAAACCGACAACTAGCTACGTCGTGGTCAGGGCCTAGACAAGGAATACAGTAAGAGTGAAAATCCTTATGAGGTATTTGCTTCCCACATGAAATACAATTATTAACTTTTTCTGACATCGGTCTGGAGCAAGAAAAAAGTTTCCCCAATGGGGTACTTAGCTTTGAAAAGATGAATGTCTTCGGTATGAAGCACCAAAAATAACAGGAGTCAGCCGACCAGCACTTGCGAACTGCTTCCACCGTGCGGCAAGAAAGACTGGAGAACATGGCGTCGGCTGGGAGCTTTGTACCCCTGGCACTCTGACGTCAGGGCGGGTGAGTACACAGCTGATGCTGGACCCAGATTTTGGGATTCTGGCCGACCGAGGGCTGCCTGCCGGCAGGAAGAACCCTACAGTGATGACTGCAACAGTGAAACACAATGAACATCTATTTTACATTAAAAATATACATAAAAAAATATATATTCCTTAAAAAAATACATAAGCAAGTAAAACACAACAATTTTACAGCGAGCCCATTGTCTAAGTGCAATAATGCCCTCCAGGTTGTGTGTTAATGTGTAATTAATGCCCTGTCAGGGGTGTTGAGGCCCTCTGCAAAACACCCCAGGGCGGGCATTAATTACTCATTAACACACACCCTGTCGTGCATTGTTGCCTGCATGGTGAACAAGCCTTCCCCTGGTTTCAAACACTGCACTTCTTGTGGGGATAAAATCCCTAACCAGGATGCCAATTAGGAGTGCGTATATTGTTTGGAGGCTGATTATTTAAAAGCAGATTGTTGTCTCTCTGCCTCCTTCAATCTGTGTGCATTGGCTGATAGAAGGAACACTTTTTATATCCAATGTGTGTATATATATATATATATATATATATATATATATATATATATATATGTATATATATATTTATATACATATATATGGTTGGCCGACTCCATTTCTCCAAAATGCTGTTAAATCAAAGCACGGACTGCCAAAATCCTTCCCTGAGAAAGGAACCACTTGGCCCCACGAAAAAACCTAAACAGACCAAATCTAAACCCACACAAGTGGGGCCCTGGCCCCGCACACCACTTTTACTTAAATATACAAACTCCGAGATCGCCCTATACTGAAGAAATGGCAAAGTTCACCATAGTGGCCAAGTGGTTCCTTTCACAAGGAAAGAATTTTGGCAGTCCGTGCTTTCGATTTAAAGGCGTTTCGGAGAAGTGGAGTCAGCCAACTTGGATTTGTTGAAATGTACTTTACAAGGTAGACCCATATATATATATATATATATATATATATATATATATATATATACACATATACACACACACACACATATATACTTATTTACATATATATATATATATATACATACATTTAGTTTTTGTATATATATATATATATATATATATATATATATATATATATATATATGATCTATATATATATATTATGTACATACTGTACACACACACACACACACACACACACACACACACACATATATATATATATATATATATATATATATATATATATATATATATATATGGGTCCCCTTCACATGGTCGACATTCCAGAATGTCGAAGACCATATGGCCGAGACCATATGATCGGCATTCGAAATATTGACCATGCAGAACCGGAATCTCTGTACAGTGCGGAATGGAAAGATTCCCATCTTCTGCACTGTAGTGCGATCTCGGAGTTGGTATATTTAAGTTCCGGAGGGTGTGAGGGTCATAACCCCAAGTGTGAAGGTAAGTTTTTGTTGTGTTTTCTTCTTTTATTACATGATCAACATTTCGAATGTCGATCATATGGTCTCGGCCATATGGTCTTCGACATTCTGAAATATCGACCATATGAAGTAGATATATATATATAAAGGCACGCACGTTTATATATACATAGATATATATATATATATATATATATATATATATATATATATATATTTATATATACCACTGTCTTACCTTCCTGTGGCAGTATTGCTCCATGAACTTGCTGACTAGCTATTATCTCTTCTTATACATTAGCAAAGGTCTTAACATTTCCATATCTATTTATTTTTTCCAACAATGTCCAACTCATTATCTGTCAGGCTACATTTTCACTAAGCATTCCCACTCTTCTAGCATTCACTATCAGACAACACAATTTTTTGAACCTCGTGTTAACACTCCTACAGATCTACTTCAGAAAAAAACTCTTAAGCAGACTGCTGAACATCACAGAAGCATCTTCTGTAATCCGGCTTCCCAGTAACTTGTTCATTCTCTTCCTTCTATTTCTTCTCTGAAAGAACGATTTTTATATTTCTGAAATGTGTTATTTTTCATTTGAAATGTTGTCACATCTCTTCTAGTGTTCTATGTAAACTATTACTTAAAGCCCATTAAAATATCTTCAGCCTTCAGACTTTTCCCTCTACATTTTCTCAACAAGTGTGTCAATTATACTTGTGATCCTCGGGCTTTCACGTCATCTGCTCTTACTATAATACATATTATTCTCACAGAATGGAAAGCTACCACTATCATTCTCATTTCAGAAATCTCCTAACTCCTCACAACTTGACCATTTTCAAATAATTGCTAATACTCTCTCTCCAGTTAAGAAATACTGAAAAAAATCTCTGTAAACATGCTGCAGTTCATCCAAGACAGATATAATATGTCTCATGGAAATTTTCACCCTCTGTAATATGTCCATAGTTCTCCTTCTAGTTATCAACACAATCTTCCACAACTTTGACAACAAATTTCATCTGCAGTGTTTGTGGCTCTTAAGAAAAATCTGATTCTGTAAACCATAGTGTTTTTATTCAGCAACTATACTTAATGAAAGTTATCCACTTACCATAATAATGATCTGTGTTGTCTCGCTCCATCTGGTTCAACCTACAGGTTTTTAAATCCGACTCGGATCTGATGTTGGTCAAATCCTTCAGATATCAACTCACTGGGCTCCACCTTCTCTACCCACAACCCCCCTCTCCTCAACTGACCCCTCAGATTGAGTTTGCTCGATTTAAACAAGGTCCTGCAAGGATTTCTAACACGAAAGTCAAATCCCATGTAGGAACCAGATCCTGAACGGGAGAGCACAACAAATATGTACCTTTCAGAAAAGCCTTGGAAAATTTGAGAGCAGCTAAGGGAACATTGTCCCTACCAAATGAAAATTAGAACTAGTCATCAGTTGTACCTTAATTTACAAAAACTAGAGGCTGAATTAAGCAACTCAGCAAGAAAATATAGAGCCAACTCTGAAGGAGCGGATAAGGGATCAAAATCTTAAGATTCCACCCACATCACAAAACGTTTCCATTTACTGGAATGCACCATCCTATTAGATCTTTTTTGGGACAAGGACAAAGGTATGCATAACACTAACAGACAGCTTGGGATCACTAGCCATCAAGGGAACTGGCAATACCATTTGGTTAGCTTGAGGGACTGTAGCTTGGGATTCTAATGCTGTGGACCATTATTTCTGATGATAACTACATGGATAACACACTAAGAAAAATGTGACTTTGCAACAGTGTTATGACAACTGGAGAGGAGGTTATCTTTGACTCTAATAACACAGTCTTAACATTTAGCACTAGTCAACACAAAATACTGACTGTCCTTGAAATGGAAAAACTTTGAAGCAGTTTTATTCTATGGCCTACCTGGAATATCACTGCATCTCTGGAGTTGCTAACAAGACACTTGTTGCAGCTATGACAGACTTGCATTAATGTGCAAATCAGTACCCTGCAAACATTCAGATCATTGACTTTGTGACTGTGAATATCATTGTCTGTAACAGCATTGCACCATCTAGTGCCCTGCTCTTTTTTCTTCTCATTCAAAACTCAAGGAATCATTCTTATCAATTCACACGCTAACGTCCCTAATGTATTAGGTCGCTAAACTGACACAACTTCAAACAATAAACTATTTTCACCGTTTAATCTGATTCAATGTGCTCAGTTTGTGACTAGAATAAGTCAGTAATGAAGTGTTAGACACAGACAGAAAGAGAATATCCCAAGTTTAATGACCTCAGTGATTTCTCTGTAATGTTGCACACAGCCCTAGTCTCTACTTTAAATTTGATAAGTCTCTCTGCAATGACATTACACACAGCCCATGTATCTGCCTTAAATGTGATAAATATACCACTTATGCATAGCTTTTCTGCCTAGAGAATTTTACATTTGCACACTTGCTAAGTTTCTGAGCTCAGTTAAGATATTGTTCATGCAGTCTCAGCACATGAATCAATAGCATTCACAAACATACTGATCTTACACAATTCAGTCCATTCACTTCAGTGCCAGGACTGCTGCAGACAATTAATCTGTAAACATATTATGTGTGCTTAGCTGTGCCTTATGAGTCAACCTAGAAACAAATGTTCACTTAAGTCAATGCCGAAATGAGGATGATACCTTTAACTGGAGGGATACTTTAAGAGAATCTCAAACAACTAACTATACACTTACAAATTTAGATAAGCAAATGAACAAACTGTTCAGGAAAACATACAAAAATGGCTTGAAGAACTAGGAGCTAACACAACTTATAAGCACCAGAAAAATTTGTTTTGACAGTGCAGTAAATGGGATGTACCCCTGAAATATTGGCACAAGCTACAGAATTCAGAAACAACATTAACTTGGGGTGATTTACAGAGTAAGTCTAACATTCAGGGTAGAAGCAAGATAAAAGCTAAGGGAACAAAAAGTCAAAAAGAGGAAATGTTGAAATGCATGAAGTAGTTCAATGGATAGTATATGCAAGAACAATGCATAACCTCTAGAGAGAGCTGAGTGGGAAATCCTGTACAACAGTGATGGAATTGAAGAATCCCACCTAGGACAACTGGAAGGAAGAACAGACTGCATTCCTGACTTTCAATGCTCAAGCCAAAGATTGTAAGTACATTCGATGCCCAGGAATTTTGTTACATTTCATTAATTCTGAATAGCTTAATGGAAATGCCTCCACATATACTTCTGTACCGCACCTAGGCTACAGAAAATGTTTCTAATAGCTAAGGATGAATGTTTGTAATGTAAAACTGATGGTGATGGTGGGATTAAGTTCATCCCCGGGATTCATAAAGCTCAGCACAAGGCCGGCATTAGGCTTGTGCTGACCGTGTGGCATGAAGATGGCGCAGTAGCACCAAATGCATATTAATGAAGGTGCGCTGCCGCCACAGCCACGTGCATAGGAAATGAGCTCGAGTGCATACGGCGTGTCGAAGTGCCGCAAGGAGGCGTGGAAATGTCAGCTGTCGACGTGCAACCTAAAATGCTTGCATATAACAATTTGCAAGCAATAGTAATCACATCTGTCAGTGTCCGTGGATACTGAAATGTATGCAAAGCATGCAAGACAGTTCCTGCGAACACAAAATGAAGAAGCAAACACAAATGCATGGTAGGGAATAATGGGTCCCTATCTCTCGAACAAATGACATTGAAAACCGTGTGCCCGTAGTCCAACGCAGTGTAGATAGTTATACCAAGTGGAAGTGAAACGCATCATGTTAGCGCGCCGCCAATAGGTACATCCAGCCCAATGGTCAGGGTCACCAGCTGACCCATATTGTGAGGGAGAGTACACAGCTGGGCAGATGTGTCCATAACAAATCCACGATAAATGTAAATATCTAGCGACCGTATGACAGAATTATATCCCACAACACATGTAATAGTCACATACAATAGGTATGTCCGTATTTAACATACCATATGTGACAGGAAATAGAATAAGCATGTAAACGAAACAGAAGGAGCACATAAACTGCTACAACAATAAGGCAACATGTAGGCTTAAAGGAACAGTATTATCCGTAGCTTTGACTTTGGGTACGTGTTGTCCAGTACAATTGGATATGTGTCCGGAATATATCCCATCCTGGACATAGGAAAAGGTGGCATCCTACCAATGATCAGAACAGTCGGCCAAAATCCGCACATATGCGGTCCAAGCCGTACTTGTCAGGATGTGTCACAGTTGAACGGGTATTACCCGGGTGTACCAACCATGTCATGAAAGTTAAGTATGGGCGTGTACCTATGTGCGTGATGTATAGCATGTGGAAGGTGAAACATGCCAGGGTAGCCCACACAACCATACAAGTACCTGACATATGTAGTGTATGCAATGTGTTACCGTGACCGTGTCATGGGCCATCAACCAAAGCAGTGACGGATGGAGTGTCAGGAATATGTGTGTGTGTGTGTGGGGGGGGGGGGGTAATGGTATAATCCTCAAAGGCGAGACTGTGTCGTATGCAGAATAGGTGAACTGGAGGTGTATGAGGGAGCAGCGGGTGAATCAGAAAGAAACACAAAGAACATGTATACACATCTGCAATACAACCAGACAGGCCAAACTGTAGAACACAATCCCACAAACATATGAATATTAAAACGTGCGATACAAATGTACAGAACTGTCACCGGTACATACCCACAGATTGGTCCTGATGGAACCAGCCAAATCAAATGCAACACACCTGGATGCATAATGAAATACCCAGCATCCCCTCCACAGCACACAACCTGCCCCCATACCTGAACGTCCACCAGATCTAGCCATACTTGCCCAACTAGCTTGGCGTAGCCACATCTACACATAGTGACCACAGAAATGTCACCGGCACATACCCACAGATTGGTCCTGATGGAACCGGCCAAATCAAATGCAACACACCTGGATGCATAATGAAATACCCAGCATCCCCTCCACAGCACACAACCCACTCCCATACCTGAACGTCCACCAAATCCAGCCATACTTGGCCTACCAGCTTGGCGCAGCCACATCTACACATAGTGACCACTACTCATATGTAGTAGGCAGTGTCACCCTAGGCAGTTTCAGAATTGCAAACTATGTATCCCTTGCATGTAAAACCCCCAGCACATTTTCGTAACACCAAAAGAATGGTCGGTATCGGTCTTGTTAAATTTTTGGATAGCCCTCATGGGATAAGTAACCTGTGTAAACATTAGAATGGGTATCAAGGCACGATGTCCAGTCCTGTAGACATCTGGACACAAGTTGGAATGTCCAGTAGTGGTGCACGAGACTGTCCAGCCCTAGATGGTCATGCAGAACCTACTACCCAGGATCAAACACCTGCCCGTGATGCACGTGTCCCAACATGAATAATCAACAGAATATATTGTACACATTCGCATAGTGGCACATGGAAATAGGGTGATGAAGGCACTGACGTAAACAGGATACCCCCTGATCCACTGTGTGAGGGACAGTCACTGTGTGGGTAGGTGTGTCCTGACCAACAATGATACAATGCCAAATGTCCTGTGATTTTAGGAAATAACAATGTACCATACTGCATGTAACAGTTGTCTAAAGCGGTCACGTCAGGATAGAAAATACGTAATTCGTACAAGAAACAGACTAACAACTAAAGTGCTAAAGGTATAGGCTCACAGCTAGGAAACTAATGAATGTTCTAAACCTGCACTGACCGTGGGTATGTGTTGGCCTAAACAATCTGGTGTTCCCAGAATATATCCCAACCTGTACATATGACAATGTGTCAACCCTACCAATGGTCAGAGCATTCACACAATAACTGGCCAGCCTCTTAATCACTCACAAAGCCAGTGACCTTTGGAGGAAAGGTGTTGAATGAGAATGACTAATTACAACAATGAAGAGTAATAGATGCATTTGACTGCAGAAAATTAGTAGTAATACGAATCTGTCAACACTTTCCAAGTTAATAGTACTAATATGGTAGAAGTGTCCGTGATTGTCCCCGATTTGTCATAGCCTTGTCCCTGTCACTGTAGAAACTAGTCCCCGAGTATCACAGAGGTCCGTACATATATGTACACCAACCAAATGTCACATTTGTTGACAGGGCTATTGCATACCTGTAGTGAATTTCTAACTGATGTCCAGAATAATATTCATTGTATCTATAAATTAATGAAATAGTCAAATGTGAAGGGAAACATGTGGAACCCCACCCTGTATTATGTAGTGGAACCACTCCCCGCCCTATATTATGTAGCGCCGACCTAATAATATGGTCAGAGATGCCCAAACACCTGCGTCTGTAAACACAGGTAGAATGTTAAAATCTGGACTAACTCTGTCCATGTGCTACGTCTGATATTTGAACAGTGCCAGGGCAGTTCTAGTCACCAGTCGGACAAGCCTAAACCTGGACCAGCACATGAACACCCTGACAATAAAGCACGCGTATGTGCGAAAACTATAAGCGTAGGAGTTCTGAATATCCTTGGAGTGAGTAGACATGCAGCACGGGTCCAGAGCAGTAGAAAACAGGGAATGTCGGAAGTGTAGTACTGCGGTTTTCCCAGCAGGAGAATGGATGCCTGCTGTGTAAGGGAAACGGTGAAGCGTATGTCAGAGTAGCTATGAACCATGGGTATACATATAAATGAGGCAGAACAACAATAATGTAGTGGTTAGAGCATCCACATAAAGTAAAGGCATTCCCGGTTCAAGTACGACTATAGCACATATTAATTGTGTAATGAATGCCTCTGTCCTGTAAAGCCAACATTTATACATGTAAAGGTGAACGCGTGTCTCGCATGGGGTCGCTAACCGGATTCCATCAATCACAGTGGTACTTTCATAAGGAATAAGGCACATGTAATCCCAAAGAAGTGGCAGTAAACATATGTAACTCAGAATAAGTAGATGCAAGTGTGCCTGCATGGGTGTACGCAGCTTGTAGCATAGCAATTCTATGTTGTCTTGTACAGTTGTAACTTTTATATATATAGATATATATATATATATAGATAGATATGTATAGATAAATATCCACAGACATAACAGAAATATGCAATTATATATATATATATATATATATATATATATATATATATATAGATAGATAGATATATGTAATGAATGTCGAAAGACGAAAGCAAACATAAGGGTTGTGAAGGGAATCTAGAGCAAGTAAGGTATTATAAAGTGCTCGCAGCGTATGTCAGATAAAGCTGCACAAGTGTGAGTAGAGCACTGCTATTCACTCCAGAGGCAGGGTTATGCCAGTGGCCATAACATCGCATGAAGTGCTACTTGTAACCCACAAATCGCTCGTAATCCATAACACCAGGAAAGGCACGTATGTGCAAATATGAATGGATGGTGACCCTGTGAATACAGGAGGCGGTACAAAATGTGTGTAGGGCCCCAAAGCTCTGGAGAGGGTAATGTGTAAAGGTGTGTCATGTCTGCGATATCAAGTGTATAATGGCTGTTACGCGTGGAAACTCAACACGGGTGTACTGGAGAACCTATGGATATGCGATTATGGACACAGGAATGCTAGGGTATGTTGCGCTGGTTGCAATGGAGCGGCCCGTGGAGATCAGCTAGTACATAGGTGCGATTCCCAGATAGAGCGTCGTCTGCGTGGAGACATGCGTGAATGGGCGTATCTTTGTCGGACGTTGTGCGCCAGGGCTGGCAGCCCGGCACGTAAAACCTATACGCCACCCATGAGCGGAATGGAGTTCTGCTGTGACAACCCCAAACTGGGAAAAGCAGAAAGACACAACTACATGCAGACATCAATATGTTGACGTACAATCTCAGTAACACAAACACTCATTCTATTAACATTAATAATGTGAATGTGCACAGAAACAAACACACTAGCAGGAATAACAGGCTGCGCATACGAGTAATAGGTCGAATGACACCGTATCACATCACACGTATCAGTGGCACCCCAGACATGAAAAACATGCGACACCTGTCCGCTGTATAACGTGCAGTACACTGATCACAAGTTCACCAGAGTGAAGTGTTGGTGTCATAATGACTAAGGCAATAGTATGCTGTTGAAGCAGAGATAGAACCCAATACGCATGTGTAAGTGTCTATGTCCGGGAAATGTATAGGTTAACGAACACACAGATGTATATATAGATAAAAACGTATGTATATCTATATATATATATATATATATATATGGGTCTACTACTAAACACCGACACGACGATTCCCCGACACAAAACTCACCGACGCCAAATAACCGACAACACACAAACCCGACACAAACCCGACAACGCAAAACACCGAACACCATTACACCGACACACGGAACGTAAACAACACGCGACACTACATAGCATACACACTAGCCCTGACCCAAACCCTAACCCTAAGGTCCGACACTATCGCACACTTCACCTACCTGCACCCTAACCCTAACTCACTTAACCCACCCCTAGCCCAAGCTCCGACACTAACGCACATCACCTACCTGCACCCTAACCCTAACTCACTTAACCCATCCCTAGCCCAAGCTCCGACAACGCACACATCACCTACCTGCTCCTAACCCTAACTCACTTAACCCGCCCCTAGCCCAAGCTCCGACACTAACGCACACAGCACCTACCTGCACCCTAACCCTAACTCACTTAACCCGTCCCTAAACTACAGTCCCTCACTAGCACACACTTACCTTACCCGAACCATACCTCCGACACGAACACACACTCACCTTTCCCACGGCCTAACCCGACATCCCACAATCTCGAGCACTTACCTGACCGCTCCTAACTCCGTCACCATCGCACACTTACCGCGTCGCGATCGCACATTCCCTTGTCGGTCTTTCCGCTGTCGGCAAATCACCCTGTCAGTACACTTACCTGTCGGTCATCTGGCGTCGGTGAGTTTTCTGTCGGGGAATCGTCGTTTCGGTCATTAGTAGTAGACCCATATATATATATATATATATATATAGATATAGATATATAGGTTTATATACACATATACATTTATACAGATATATATATATATACACACACACACACACACACACAAAGATATACTACAGATATATATACATAGATATATATCCACAAACAACAGGTATTGATATATACACATACGCACAAAACAAATATATATGTCATTGTAGATATTCACATGTACATAACTAGGTTACTTTACAGCAATTAGGGGTAACATATATACAGCCATATGTGCCATAGGGCATATGTGACTAGGAGGTCCAATAAATAAATGTTGTACCCCTCACACCGCCCAGCTAGGCCGGTCAGACATACAGACAGGCAATAAAGATTACTACACTGCTGCTGTCCAAAACACCGGCAGGAAAGTAGCAGTGGGAGAGATCTGCAAGGTCTACACTTTAAACATGGATAACGGTGTCCCTTGCGGGACCCCAAAAATTCAGTGTATGTGTCAACCTCTTGTCATCGATACGAGCAGGATGTAGGTGTACATGGAACAGTAGGTTGTGCAAGTGTGATAATACATGGGTTGACAAAACGCACGACATGTGTCCCGAGATGGGGAAAGTGGGCAATGTGTAGGGGTGTGCTCATACCCCAGCTGCGCTCACAGTAAGTATATGTCATGAGTGCTGTAGAGGGGTGCCAGGTAGTTGGACCATGGGTATGCAATAATGGGCTTAAGTGTGCAGGTGCTGGTTGGCAGAGATGTAGTAGGCCCGCCCAGTGGAAGTCATTAATATTCCTATGTGGACACAGCAGACGCCTATACGCCCCAAACCTGAAGAACACATCTACCGGATAGTCTGTAAACCATCGGGGGAATACATAGAGACCAAATCAGTGCCGTGTACCCAATTACCATGGACGTCCAGAGTTATGAATCAGAATGTAACAAAGTCCAACTAAACACTTCCAGCACTAGTGATATTAGGTGGACAGGTGGCAGAATACAGGTAATGACAGATGACAACATGTATGAGTCATAAACGGCATGTACCTCGACAAACGTGAATGAATACATATGCTCTGTTATTGTCAATGTGTCTGGTTAATAGAACCAATCGTCTAAATGTGCCCCACAGGGTGTTATGCAGTGTTCCTGATACAGTGTTCATTCTCCCCCATTGGTATGTGAGGTCTGCTAGTGACGGAAAGTGCATAATTTGATGACCACCTTAGGTAGATGACAGCATAATAGATGAGGTTCCACACCCGTATGCCTTTGAGTGACACACCTGTCTGGGCAGTTGTGTCCTGCAAAATGAATGTTATGGCATATGGCCTGTGAGTTCGGGAAAGGAGGCCATATATTGTGTGTAGTGGTGTCAGAAATTAATTTGTTGTATCAGAAACAGCTACATGTGATAGGAAACAGTATTAGCAATTATAATGCTACAAGAATAACCTTAACGTATGCAAACTGTGCATGTAGTCAGTTTACAACTGGCTGTGGGTATGTGTTGCCTTGAGACATGTGATAGCTCTACATACAGGATCTATAGGGCCGCCACCATTCTGAATGGCCAAAGTGGGACCTGCTCTGTAGAAATGTCAGATGTACCAGGGCAGAACAAACCTACAGCCATGCATAGTACAGCAATATACATATCAGCACAAATCAAAGCGTAGTCTAGCAACTGTAAAGTTGCTTATGCTACTACATATAACATATCGACATGTCAGGTATACAAGACCTGTAACAAGCAACCACTACAGACACGTCGAATATGAGAATGTCCCCTAATTAGGACAGTTGCAATGGCTAGAGTATCGTCACATGACATATGCCTAATGAGGGACCGTCCCATGCAAAGTGGGAAAGGTGTTATTCCTACAGTCTCCCGTCGTGCAATCTGAAAGGTGGAAAATGTACAGTATGCGGTAGCATGACTCGGCGGACAGCTGCGTTAACAAAATCACATTCACATGTCAACATTGTAGAGTATCGGTCCCATGTATCAGGCAGATGGAGCAGATCGTATGAGGAATACGCATATAATATGATTACGTCACTGGACAGGCCGCCGAGTCCGTACAGTCGAACGCCTGCCGTCGCCAAATGGTTAGACATACCCGATACTGTAGTCATGTAGTCCGATGTAATACGCATCACAAGGGATCGCACACACCCAGCGTGAGTGACAAATGTAAGCAGAAATGTTGGTAAGCGAGCAGCTGTAAGCATGTTTGTCTACCAGTATGCCAGTAGTGCACTGTCAAAATGTGGAGTCTAAACGGGTAAAAGGTGCTGTTACCAGAGATCAGCAGTGCTTAACACTGTGCAAACCCACGCACAACTGCTCCCACCTGCTGGAATGTGCCTTACCCAGTCCGTATCCAAAGGCGTTGGTTTGTCCGCAAACAAAGAACCACCCTATTCACGTGTTGGTAGCAGTACCCTGTGCACATAGCTCATGTGAATTAACAACAGACCATAGCATATGAACAGACAATAGACCACACACACACCATGCAGCGCAGTCATCCAACAGTATAGCAATATACTGGCAGATATGTCCGGACCACTGGTGTATGCATGCCTGGCCGTCCTGTGTGTCAGTGTGTGAGCATGCCTAGTATGACTATTACGCATGTTGTCGAACGACATTACCATCATACCATCATGTGTGTGAGCATGCCAAGTATGGACAACTGTATCGCATGAGTCACATCCAGATAGTCAGTACTGTGTTGCCGACCCCTCCGTTCTACACAGACAGGTGTCATGCTGTGTCTGCAGGGTAGATAATGGTCATGTGGCACTGACAGTTGCTACATGTCTGCATAGCATGGGGGGACATCCAACCGCATCCACAGTCCTACACAGCACCGTGGATGGCGCACAAGACTCTCACATGTGTAGGCTGGACGGGGGGCACAGCTGACAGTTGTACACATCTGCTGCTACTGTACTGGTATGTCAGATACTCCATGTCAGTGTGTGGACCTACCTAAATTGCCGGTTGGAGGGATACCAGTGTATGTCAGATCCCAGCGTTAAATACCAGCACAGTGGTGTTGGACGTCCTAGCTTTCAAAACCTACATCAAACCGCCTGGCCTGCTGTCGTCTGTGTGTGTCTTTGGGGGTTGGGGTCATTCATTGGGCATATCCATAGGCCATTGTATATCATTTGTCTGTATTGGTCCACACCTGTCCAGCTGCATGGAACGTGTGTGGGCTGTACGGACACACATGATGTTCACCCCATAATCTGCAGTGGGTTAGGACACCCTGTGTACTACTGGCTACCATTGTGACCCCCGTATGTGCTACAGATGTCATGGTGCCACTACGGACGTGTGCTGTCTGCTGCCCTAACAGTCGGCCACCAAAGTCTCTTGTATGCTCACATACATACCATAGCAATCGGTAAATACACATTCTAATACAACTACTAATTTTTAGGTCGATAGAAGTACCCTAGGGGTGTTCTGGACCTGAGAATGGTGCTGGAGGGCTGCCTATGTCGGATGCACACAGTGCACCTCCTATACATGGCCGAGCACAGGTAGTGTCATGTTTGGCATCCATTGTACTGTGTGCGGGTCAGAGAGGGGACATCCGTGGGTACCTACTGTGTCAGTGCATATACCTTGTGTTGCCTCTTTGCCAAGGGCAGGTCATACTGTGCACGGCCTTTCGCAGACTGGGCCCTGCTCAGGTAGTTCCTTCGCCAAGTCACACTGTGCCTGTACAGGCCTTGGCAGTGGTGTTGGGCCGTGTGGCCCTGCACCATGCTGTTCCTGCTGCAACTGTTACTGCAGGATCAGAATGTGTAGCATAGCAAATACCATAACAAATTGTGTGCATGCAGCTAGTGAATACTGCAGGGCTCCACCGGATGTGTCCGGATATCAGAACCGTGAACTGAGCATCCCAAACACATGCTCAATTACATGTCTTGCCTGTGCATCCGCCTCATTATGGTGTGAGTGTTCAGGTGTGTGTGCATTGCTGCTGGGTGTCATCAGCCACGACACCAGTGGTTACCCAGCATCCCCCACTAGGACACTGTAGGGGATGTCCATATTGGCAAAGGTGTGGTACAGCTGTGTCAGAAGCCATATATCAGAATCATCATAGCTTCCAGGGCAGACAGCACACACATTCAATCTAATGCCCTGGCCATTGCATATGGCCTAGCTGTTGGAGGGTATGCCCCTGCAGTGACTGTAGGCCCTACCCCGCTCACCGGGTGGTACTTTGATGTGTATTTGTGTGCAGGCTATAGCACCCAGTACCCCAGGGTAGTCATCCATGTGGTTGAAGAGATGCATATTGCTGGTCTACTAATCACGTGTGTTGAGGACATGTACATGCTAACTAGCATGTGTTGACATGGCGTCTGTGAACTGGTGCAATACTCTGGATGCAGATGCCTGTGAGATCCCCATGATATCCCCAGTTGTGCTGTGTGAGGTACCTGTGGCTAGTATACCCAGGCCAACACATACCATGGCATCCACTGTGATGGGTTTCCCTCGTCCTGTTTGATGTGTCAAGTGTGGCAGGCACAGGTCAACAAGCCGCTGTAGGAGGTCTCTGTCCACCCCATAGTGCTCCACCATCCCCAGCTCATGTAGCCCCTGGTAAGTCACCCTGGGTCTATAAAGTCTTATGTCACCCCAGTAAGGGATGTTCGGCAGCATACACATCCTCACTGCCCTCAGCCTCCTGCACATTTTGGTATATGTTGCCTGCTGCTGCCCTTCTCATTTGGTTGGACTGTGTCGTGAAATGTCCCCGCAGGTATACACCGGTGGTGTAGAGTGCGGAAGAAACCTGTGTTGTATGCTGCTTGCTCACATTACCGTACTGTTCAGGTGTGGGCTGGCCATGTCATCTGCTGATTGTGCTGATCATCACCTGTTTGTGCAGCCTGTACACCCTGACTACCCCACCACTGCTGTTGTCCCTGCCAATGTCACCAGGCAGGTGTAGACACACCCCTAGCTTAGGCGTGCTAAGACAGGAGCACTCCCAAGGCACAGTTCTGTAATGTACGTACAGTATGCCTGACCCCCCCCCCATGCTGTCAACTATATTTGAGCCCTGCACCCGGCTAACTACACACATACACTCCAGGTATCTGCATCACACCCTGGGGATAAATGGGATACACTATTGTCAACCTCATCTGCATAGTATAGTCTTCTAATGAATAGTTATATGACCCATACCGAACCTCCAAATTAATAACCACTACTTAGTGTCGCTCAGATCCATACACAACTGGTAACAGGTGCCTTACTATCACCATATTCAATGTCCCATGGTCTTCCCAGCAACAAAATAACCGGTGTCTACATGACTACAACCCAGGACCCTGCACACAACAGATGATGTGCATTACCACTACGCCATGGCAGATATACATACATCCCAGGTTATCACGTACAGATCATCCGGCACAAACATTCAATAGTGCTGATGTCCCCAGACATATATGTTTATATCTATGTCTATCTCTCTATATCTACATATATCATATATATTATTTGTATACATATATACATAGATATACATACAGACATATACATGTACACACATATGTAGATATTGCATTTATATCACAACAGTGGACCACATGACAGCAAAGCATTAGACAGGCATGAAAAGGAAACTACATGTGCCACCTGCATCATGTAGTGTTGTTACTATCAAGGCATGTGTGTTCTGTTGCGTCACACGGGTCAGACTGTATTAAGGGTAAGAGTAAAGCTGCTGACATTTACTCACCAGACCTATTGGCGAATGTATGTGTTGACAACCCAGTGTCTTGGCAGAATATGCGGACTGTGGACACTATATAGGTCAGCAACAAAACACACTGAACACATCCCGCAGCTAACCACCCACAGATACCAACACATAGAGTATAACTGCCAAACACACACACCTGCCATGCCTTGGAATCATGCACCTACCTGTCTAGTCTACCACACTATAGCATCATGCACTACCGAGTTTCAGCATCACCACACTCCCAGAGGCATACTTCTAGGTGGATGACATCATCAGCAAAGGCAAAGATGCCGATAGGGAATGTATGGAGAGGGAGCCATCTAAAAGCATTACTGTGTCCCCGGGCAGCTGGAAACACACACACACTTGGCAGGGCCGGGAGTCGAACATACACCTAACTACCTTATCACACTACAGCATTACGCAGTTACAGAACACGCTACCGAGATTACTGGAACACAGCACTCCCAGAGATATACTTCTAGGTGGATGACATCATCAGCAAAGGCAAAGACGCCGATAGGGAATGCATGGAGAGTGAGCCATCTAAAAGCATTACTCTGTCCCCAGGCAGCTGGAAACACACACACACTCACACACACACACTTGGCAGGGCTGGGAGGCGAACATACACCTAACTACCTTATCACACTACAGCATTACGCAGTTACAGAACGCGCTACCAAGATTACTGGAACACAGCACTCCCAGAGGCATACTTCTAGGTGGATGACATCATCAGCAAAGGCAAAGATGCCAATAGGAAATGTATGCAGAGTGAGCAGTCTAAAAGCATATTACTGTCCCAAGGTAGATGTAGACACACAGCAGTGGTGTGAGCAGGACAACTGCCTATCTACGGAGCACTATTACAACACTAAATGGATACGAGACGCACCACAGACAGTACGCCCTTCAAGACAGTCCCAGTGTGTTCAATGTAGGAATCCATCCTGACGTGGAGTATGGACATCTGTTGCCTGGATGACCACTATCGCTATACAGGATTCCAATGGTAATTCCCATACACAGCAGCACATAACCGACACAAGGTGTCACTGGGTATGCTCACACACTTAGTAGCACACGTCCATTTGGAATGTACTGTGTGTCCATCTACACAACGGTGTACTGGGCATGCTCACACACTTAGTAGTAGCGAAGGGCTGTCTTGTATGCACACGGATTCTAAACACGGAAGGGCACAGTTTGAAATGTACTGTGTGTCCATCTACACAACGGCGTACTGGGCATGCTCACACAGTAGTAGCGAAGGGCTGTCTTGTATGCACACGGATTCTAAACACGGAAGGGCACATTGTGTCGATAGTGAACATTGTTAGCACGAACGCTGCACTACACACATCTGGCACTGGTCGTCAGTGCTAGCTGTGTAGCGTTCGTGATCACATCCGACAATCCAGATCCAACAATGGGGCATACGGACATCTCTGCAGTGAGGAACACCTGGCATATGGCACAGTTGTGCACAATAGCACTACCACCGTATACCTCAGATACAGACATGTGGGCCATAAGACCATGACGGACCGCTCCAGGTGTTACTGTCCCCACGTACATGAAGGCCACTCACATGTACTGACCAGTACACACTCAACACAGATGTCTCCGGTGCAGATCATAGTGGTAAATGCCGCATTCTACTATGTAGCCCTCAGACATCACCATGTCCTTGGACCAGCAACACACATCCATACATTACTACACCACCATGTTACTCATGACCAGTGGACTGTACATAGGTCTACAGCAACTGTGCAGACTATACATGTACTGACAGGGTTCCATCATGTGGTATGCAATGCAATGATACCACAGTTCATAACCAGGTCGGCTCTACACAAAACAGGGGCCCTGGGTCTTACACAGCTGTAACAGATGACTGTCGCTGTACACCAGAAAACACTCATGTTTGGATATGACATACATGTAATTGCAGTGGATATGTACATGGCCCACACACACACAACGCATATGTACATAGCATAGCTTTTGCTGTCCTCCGTGCAGACAAGTGGCTACAGCAATCACACACATGCACATGGAAGGTAGGTCCATGGCTGTTGAATGCTAACAGTACATAAGGTAGCAATGTTGACTGAGGTAACATTCCCTCTGTACTAGTTACCCATGACAACCAACATATCATACAACAGTCCATGTGTCATGTATGTCATCACACATGTCCACTAATTGCAATGCATACAAACATGGCTACATGACAGAAATGTAGGACCAACACACATGTACACGTAGTGGTGTGCATGCAGCTACCATGCATGTGCAGTAGCTGATGTATGTCGTCCATCTGTGTCTAACTACAACATGCAGTTGCAATGCAGCCCCATCACTGACACCTGTATATGGTGAAATACTGACAGTACGGTAGGATGTACATCAGGTATGGATGGATGTGTGTACATAAAGTGGTGGTCCACCTTTGCAGATGGATGTTTGCTGAAGACAGCTCACATGTGTGTCACAAGCCATCCTACCATTACATGTGCAAACAGTACGCTATGTTACTGTTACTTGAAGGTGAAGACATACAACCTACACAGCGGTCAGGGTGTTACTGACTGTACATCACTTGACACCTGTAACACTTATGTCCTCCCGTGTGCATATAGCAGCACAATTGCCGAAGGTAGCGTTGGTACACATAATGCAGCCAATACAGCTGCATGTCTGTCAGACGTATCATCATATAGCGGAAGTATGATTCACAGTACTGCCATGTGTGTTTGCTTGTGTGACCATATATGCCATGTATGGTGGGGAATACATCCCAATTGTTACACACCCCTGTAAAAAACTGTTTTGTAAAAAAAGGGGGGGGTCCCCTTGTACAAAAACTTTTTTCCCCCGGGGGGGT